>NC_057811.1:328228099-328345460 GCF_018294505.1 Triticum aestivum | reverse complement strand
CGGCGGGGCTCCGTGGCGCGACGCAGGCGGACAGCTGGGCGGCGGGGCGGCGCGATCTGGTGTCGTCCGCTCGGCCCAGATTTGGGCCCTTCGGGCCCCATCTGGGCCTGGGCGGGCCGGCGGCGGGGATCGTCTCCGGCGTGGCTTCTGGGAGGCGGGGGAGACGCGACGAGTGGCTGGGTGCTGGCGGCGCCGACGCCGACCTGCTGCATCGTGGCCGGCGGGGCTTAACGGGCCCGCTTTGGGCCTGGCTGGGCCAGGGGTGGCCCGGCATGCCCCGCGGCCATGTCCGGGCGGCTACCGCGATGGTGCCGGAGGCATGGGCCTCCCACACGACGGCGGTGGAGGTGGTTCCCTCCCGCTCGGCGTCGGTGTTGCTGCTCCCGTCGTGGTGCGCTTTTCTCCGGTCCTCTTGGCCTCGTGGTGGTGTTCGTAGTGAGGCGGTGTTGGTGGCGGCGCTACTGTGTTGGCGCATGGGGGTGGGCGACGGTTTGGCGGGTCGGTTCCATCCGGTTGGGCGGTTGGGTCTGGGAATGCGGGAGAAATCCCTGCCGGCTTCAGCCCCGACGCAGTGACACCTGCGGGTGCCACCATTCCTTCCTGGAGGGTGTCGGTGGTATTCACCCCCCACCTCCCTCCGCGTGCCGGGGGAAACCCTAGGACTCGTCCGGGTAGTAGCGTCGTCGGCGTCGCATTCCTTCTTGGAGGTGCTGCTTGGTACACGGCGGTTCGGAACCTCAGTCTGTGGTGGTTTGTATCCGGTGGGCGCCGCGGTGGCGGGTCATCCGCGCTTTGCCGAGCTGCCGTGGTTGGCATTTGTTTCTTCTTCCTTTTCTTTTGGTGTGTCGTGCTGCTCGCCACAGCGATCTTTATCTCGGTGTTGGTTGCTTTGGAATACAAAGCGGGGGGAAACCCTTTTTCGGTAACTATGAGAAAATAGTGGTAAGCTGGTATGCACACCTTTGCTTCAGCATACTTCCACTTTACAAATAGTGTGTGCTTTTTCGCCCATCCATCCGACAAAGGAAGCTCTGGTATGCTATCCTTAATCTGTAGAACAATAATTTATAGATTAAAGTACAAAAAGATTTCACAATAGCTGTTGAATGCAAAAAGAAAATGATGAAGTATGATGCGAAAGAACAGACCCATATGCTCATGACTTCATAAGCCCTTGAAAATAGATCTGAGAGAAAGAAGAAACACCTGCTGCCAATATTTGACCATCTCGCAAGCTAAACGCCGTTTGACTGCTAAAGTGGCCTTTGGATTATCAATTGCCAATCCAAGTTGCATATCAACTCCCTGTAGCATTTCAAGATGATAAGTCACTCAAACATCTCTATATACCAGATTTACTTGCAATCAATGTGACAGAGTTGAAGTAGTTCAGTTTTGGATGAGGTTATGAGCTAATCCATAATGTATTCCGTTTGTAAAGAAGGGCCTTATACTTTGCAAAAATTTTTTTTGTCAAATTACTGAAGAGTACCTGGCCAAGTCCTTGCAAGCTAAGAGCTTTTAGATTTCCTTCAACTAGATCTACTGGGAGTGCCCTTCTGAAATTAAGATCAAAGAGTTCAGTTGACGTCATCCTAAACTTGGGCTCATTGAGATTCATAAACTGATATAACCAAGAATTAAACCTTTTTTCAGGCGGTATCTGCGGAAGTACTTGATTAACTGCACAATCCAAGTACCCAGCTGCTTTCAAGAAAACATCAACAGTGGCTCGCCTGCTCTCTGCGCCGTACACGTGTTTTTTTGTGTCGTTAGCACTTATCAGTGCACTAAATCATGAAATTTTACAATGCTCTTGATCCAAGATGTAAGTACCGAATGACTAACCTTCAGATACTCTCGGCCCCTGGCCGTCGCCGTATGACCTCGGAAGCAGCAGCGAGTTGGCCTGCAGGAAGCACACCATGGCCATGAGGTGCAGCACAGACAGCACCTCATACCAAGCATCGGCCATGGATGTCTCCTGCAACCAAACCATGAAGTAAATTTGAGCATCTTTTACCAGGGGATCATCTCTGAACATGTATGTACCCCATCCTTACCTCAGAATCGTCCTCTTGGTTAGCCCAAACAAACTGCACTTTGTTTCTCAGATCACTGCCTGCGGCAGCACGCATGATGAATCAGCCAGAAAGCACCATCATAAAACCGAAGCAAAACACTGTATGATAGGATGCTCACTTTCTTTCACCAGCCCTAGCAGAACCGGCAGGTACTCTTCCAAAGCCTGGAGAAGATTAGCAGTGCCAGATCCTCCTGAAAACCAACCAAGGGGTTCAAATCAAAACAAAACCCCTCATATATATATTTCACATATGTAGCAGCCAAGCAGGAGACCCTCTACACACCGTGCCGCGTCGTCCTTCGCCGCGGCTTCAGGGCCATGGCCGATTCCTGCATTGCCATTGTCACGACCGTTGCTCGTAGAGCCGACAGCCTCTCCACCGTGCTCGTGTCGAGGTGATCCCCGAGAGACTGCGGGAAGTCTACGGTTCTTGGTACCCTCAGCCCTGGGAGGAAGACGACCACCTCCCCGACGCTTCTTGGCCTCCCCCGGCGCACAACACCGGGATCCTTCCATTTCGACGCCCCACAACCCATGGGCGCTACCCTATCTGCACGAATGAATTTGTCGGAGAGCCGGTCACCTGGTAGTGAAGACTGGAGATCAAGGAAAAAAGTTTATCCCAAGGAACCTGTCGAGTGAAACCAAAGCTCAGCAATCAACCAACTGTTCTAAGACACTGACGACCAGGACACGAAGTGGCCAGGAAGCAAGCATGGAGATCAAAGGGAAACACGCACCCTGATTCTGATTGATAGCACAAGAAGTGCAAAAGCGACGGAAAGATCCTCACCTTTGCTCCTTGCTTTACGGTGAGCCTTTTGGGCTTCGCTCAGCGGCCGCACTTATAATCTGAACCGGAACGTGCGCCTTTAATCAGCCTCGCTTGTTCCTGCACTGATAATCTGAATCAGAACGGAGGAGGGTGCAAGTTGAGCGAATGGAAGGAGAGTTGGCAGTTCCTTTGTGGGAAAGAGAGACAAAGCATATGACATGACGGAAATGGTGTCAAGTGGGGGTTAGCTAGCTGAGCTGGAAATTAATAAGTGGCATGTGCCTAGTACTCGTACTGCTGCTCCAAAAGCAGTGCTAGGCCTCATGGTGCACGGAGCTGACGCTTGATGTTTGTGCCCGGCTAGTTTCGTCTTGAAGCAATGGAAGGGTTTACTGAAAAACACACCGAGGAGCTGAAAATTGAGAGAGAAATAAGAGGTACCTTAATCTTGTCGCATGTGCTGCTTCTTGTCTTGCAGGAAAGATACGTACTACGCTTCTAGAAGGAGCTAGCTCTCATGTATTGGGATTTGATTTGATTTGATTTGGGGAAGTAGAACTGGAGGAGAACGAACGAAGGTTCTCCTGGTCTTGGAGTTGGAGGTGATGAGCCGAAGGAACAAGTCTAAAGTCTGGGGAGGGGAGGAGGGAAACGAGTTGTAAAATCTAGAATTGTGACGTGTATATTTAAAGGTACTACGTGCTACGCGCTTGGTGATGTGTGTGGGCAACTGGCTAGGCACTGGCACGCCAGAATGAGTAGGCGGCCACCTCTTGCCTACTAGGCAGCCGCCGATACATGTCGTCCAGTGTTTAGGAAGTGGCAGCCCACTAATAAACAGTTCTTTTGTCGATGCTAAGGAAATGTTGACAGTTTTTTTGAAAGAGATCTCTTTTTGAAAGGAGAGCAAAAAAAAAGGGTGAAGCAGTGGTTACTTTATGATTTCTCCCATTTATTTTCCATGTTTACATCCATATTTGTTGGTGTGTCTCTGTCTATCTGCTTCTTCTCCTAGTGGCTAGCTATTTTCTGTTGAGGAGTATTATTGCGGACTGAGTGGGCTAGCTAGATTAAGCATTAGTGCCATGGTAACCAACAGATAGTAGTACAAGGGTGAGGGCGGAGCAGGCACAGATCACGTTCTCTCGCCGGAACAAAGCGATCTTTATTTGACTCGGAGGAACAAGAAAGAAAGGAAGCCGAGCTTCCCGGGAGCCCTAAACTATATATCATGCACGATGGTAGCAGGTGATCCGGTTGGATTTTCTCTTTCTTTCTCTCGCTTTCATCATATCTGCACTCTCAAGAAAATCTACTGGCTGGATTTGTTATCAGATGAAAAAACCAAAGAAAGAAAAACAAGTTTCTTTAACCAGCTAATATGATTATTAGGTGGCTTGATGACTACAACTATTTGCAGGTAAATCTTGAAAGTCAAGAAATGTTAAGGTGGGGCATAAGAATGTTGGTACTGATAGCAAATGAAGTTTTCATAGCAGTGCACGGCCGGAGGGTGTGGGAGGTAACTG
Source organism: Triticum aestivum (assembly GCF_018294505.1). Lineage (NCBI taxonomy): Eukaryota > Viridiplantae > Streptophyta > Magnoliopsida > Poales > Poaceae > Triticum > Triticum aestivum. The sequence goes on along the minus strand of NC_057811.1, from coordinate 328,341,070 downwards.
AATCATGGCGCGAAGATGTGGCTAGTGTCTCCTCATTTCTTCTACGGTGCTGCTTCTGAGTCAAGCTTCAGATGCTGGGTTTTGTTTTGTCTTGCTGATGTATATATTAGCTGGTTTATTGTTGCTGGGTTCTGGTGGTGATTGATGAAATCATGTCATGAGGATCTGACCTGTAGACTTCCAGTACCTGTAGCCTTGTTGCCCTTGTGAACTGAAGCGATGTGGGCGGTGATGGGCCGATGGCTGCCGGAGTTGCTCAATTCTCCCTGCGTTTTCTATTTTTCAGTTCTCTGGTACCTTGTAAAACACAATGGCTGTTTTTGTTTGGGCTTCAGCTTCGACAGATTAAGCTAACCAGTGGATAGTAGCAGCGTTGCAGATTAATAGTGCTGGCAAATTTTGATGGGCTCCGTTGGCTAATATGGTTAGTCGTTGGAATTTGGATAATTCAGCGTCAGGAACCTCTGGTGACTTCTGCGTTGACCTTGGCTCGTTGCTCCCTCTGTTTTTCTACCGCACTTACGTAGGCAGCAAATTCTCTTCTCTGTTTATTCTTCCGTGACGTCTGCTTGTGTGAGGTGTGCTCAGTGTCGCGGTAAAAGAAACCCGGGGGCACCTTTTTGTAAGGGGGACGAAGGAGAGAAAGGCAGACTGCATACACTCGATCATGTGTCCCCGCCAAACCCACATCTCGCAGCCATTGGCATGGCAATACCACGTAGCACCCAGTTTATCTACTGAAGAAGAGGTCCGCGGACACGGCTGCTTTCCGTGATCCGTTAGATTGCATTCGTACCAATGCCTACGGCTTCGATAGGCTCGTGTGTCTCGTCTGGTAACAGCGGGCGTGGCACGACGGAAATGTTCAGAAAAATCCAGTTACGTGCACGCGAAGGGTGGGGAGGTCGACGCGCGCAATATAGAGGCACCGCCGGAGCGGCCCCGGCGGCCCACGTGGCGGCCCCGTCGTCCTTGACGCCTGTCCAAATCCGGCTTCCCGTCGGACCGAGCCGCCGCCCGCCCCGTCGTTGGAGGCAACCGGGAAAAAGGCTGTCGGCTCCGGGACGTCACCTCGCAGCGCTCGTGCTCTGCTGGCTGCCTTTGTCCTCGGCCGCAGGGAAGCTCGCGGCCGGTGCCGGGTGGCGCCCAGCGGGGTTTGGCCGTCGGTGAGGCGCGATGTGCCAATGAGCGTGCGTCGTCGACCGGGCACGGGCACCCGCGGGCTGATGGCAACTCGTGCGGTCATGGCAAATCTTTTATACCTTTCTTGCGGCCGAGGACAAAAACAGAAGATCGAAATGTACGTGTCATGGGAGACACTAGCGCTCACACGTGCGGGCGTCTGTCAACTCGCTCACATGCATGGACCGTCCAACCAATTCTACACGAATCTTGGCGCGTTCTAGCAGTTTTTGTGTGCCATGTAGGACTAAGCTGGTGTGTGGGCATTCATCCGGTCGCCCACGCGTCCTTTTTCACCACACGGGGGGCTGGTGTATGGGCGTTTAGTAATTCGCTCACACATCAGTTTTCACGCACGCAGAGGGGGCTGGTGTGTGGGCGTTTATCACTTCGTCCACACGCCCATCTCCTCGCCCACACCCAAAGCTGGCAGTTGCCATGTGTTTCTGCAGAGTACATGGCAACTGCCCTAGCTTTGCTTGTAAGCAGATGACAACTCTCTTTTACCCGAATTGCTATGTGTTTTTGCATGGCACATGGCAACTCTCTCTTTTACCTGAACATGTTTTTTTTGCCAAGCCTTTTTGTAGTGCTACATGGCAACTGCCCTAGTGTTAGTGGGTGGCAACTTCTAAAATTTTGAATTCATGGCAACTGTAGTAGACCAGACCATACATGGCAATTGCAGTTGAGCAACCATAGCAACTGTAGTTGTCCGACATGCCAACCGAAGTTCAGCGACATGGCAACTACAGTTAAGCGAACATGGACGAGGGTCTGGACCATGGCAACTGCGGGACGCGCGGTGACTGTCACGCGGGGCATGCGGGACCACGAGGTACGAGGGCCTAACGTACGGGGCGTGTGAGAGGGATCGGGAGGGGAAAAAAGGTGTGTGGGCATTACTTGTTTTGCCCACACGTAGGTGTGTGGGCTGTTCCTCTTATACACCACACAAAATGTGTGGGCAGACCCCCCTAACGCCCACACGTGTGGCACTTATCGGTGTCCCTTTTCTTGAAAAAAAATCAATGAAGGGAGTAAGAGCATCTTCTATCGTTGGGCCGCAAATCGGACACCGTATCCATCTATGGATCGAGGAGCCGGTCATTCAAAGCTAGCCGCATACATCCGTCTAAAAAAATCCCAGTCCGCACACTTTAAATAAACGCATATCTAATTTCAGTTTAGCTAATAATTATTTAAATGTTCAAACGCAACCGTGGTTTTAATTTAAATATTATAATCAATATTCAAATTATAATAGTTCAAATTTGAATGTAACTAGCACATGCTCAGTCAAATCTTCCTTCAGTTGCTCCTGAGTTGCTGATGTCGAATTTGTTGATGCATTTGAATAAAGTCATCAAATGTGGCCGGATTCTTCTCTGGAAGTTCGATAGGCTCGCCATGTTCTCAAATTCAAGAGCTGCTCCAGCATCCTCCCCTTCACCCCCATGATCATGTGCATGATCACACAAAATGTCATCACCTCCCACAAGGTCTTTGGACCCTATTGTTTAGAAGGTCCACAAACAACTGCAAAACGGGCCCGTAGAACTTCAAATGCCCTCTCAACATCCTTTCTAGCTGCTTCTTGTCTTTGGGCAAAGTGGGACTTTTTCTGACCAACTAGATCTGAAATGGTCTTGACAAAGGTAGCTCATGGAGGAAACATACCGCCGACCAGATAGTAGCCCATGTTGTCCATTAACAGTATAGTGGCAGGGAGGAGCTTTCGTTTCAGTCAGCCTAGCAAACAATGGTGATCACTGTAGCACAGTAGTGTCATTGTGAGATCCGGGCTATCGGTGTATTAAGAATTGGGTCTTTAATACCCCAGACTTATGCACAGGCTGTTGGGTAACGCAGTAATTTCAAAAAAAATTCCTATGCACACGCAAGATCATGGTGATGCATAGCAACGAGAGGGGAGAGTGTAGTCCACGTACCCTCGTAGACCGTAAGCGGAAGCGTTATGACAACGCGGTTGATGTATTCGTACGTCTTCACGATCCGATCGATCCTAGTACAGAAAGTACGGCACCTCCGCGATCTGCACACGTTCGGCTCGGTGACGTCCCACGAACTCTCGATCCAGGTGAGTGTCGAGGGAGAGCTTCGTCAGCACGACGGCGTGATGACGGTGATGATGAAGCTACCGGCGCAGGGCTTCGCCTAAGCTCTGCAACGATATGGCCGAGGTGGATTATGGTGGAGAGAGGCACCGCACGGCTAAGAGATCAATGATCAACTTGTGTGTCTATGGGGTGCCCCCTCCCCCGTATATAAAGGAGGGAGGAGGAGAGGGCCGGCCTAGGAGGAGGCGCGCCCAAGGGGGGCAATCCTACTCCAAGTAGGTTTGCGCCCCCCCCATTTCCTATTCCTACTAGGAGAAGGAGGAAGGAGGAGGAGAGGAGAAGGAAAGGAGGGCCGCCCCCCCAAACCCTAAACCAATTCAGTTTGGGCCTAGGGGGGCGCGCCCCACCACTTGCCCGCTACCTCCTATCTCCACTAGGGCCCATTAAGGCCCATTGACTCCCCGGGGGGTTCCGGTAACCTCCCGGTACTCCGATATTTGCCCGAACTCATCTAAAACCATTCCGGTGTCCAAACATAGCATTCCAATATATCAATCTTTATGTCTCGACCATTTCGAGACTGCTTGTCATGTCAGTGATCACATCCGGGACTCCGAACAACCTTCGGTACATCAAAACACATAAACTCATAATACCGACCGTCACCAAACGTTAAGTGTGCGGACCCTACACGTTCGAGAACTATGTAGACATGACCGAGACTCATCTCCGGTCAATAACCAATAGCGGAACCTGGATGCTCATATTGGTTCCTACATATTCTACGAATATATTCATCGGTCAAACCGCATAACAACATACTTTGTTCCCTTTGTCATCGGTATGTTACTTGCCCGAGATTCGATCGTCGGTATCTCAATACCTAGTTCAATCTCGTTATCGGCAAGTCTCTTTACTCGTTCCGTAATGCATCATCCCACAACTAACTCATTAGTCACATTGCTTGCAAGGCTTATAGTGATGTGCATTACCGAGAGGGCCCAGAGATACCTCTCCGACAATCGGAGTGACAAATCCTAATCTTGATCTATGCCAACTCAACAAACACCATCAGAGACACCTGTAGAGCATCTTTATAATCACCCAGTTACATTGTGACGTTTGATAGCACACTAAGTGTTCTTCCGGTATTCGGGAGTTGCATAATCTCATAGTCATAGGAACATGTATAAGTCATGAAGAAAGCAATAGCAATAAACTAAACGACATAGTGCTAAGCTAACGGATGGGTCTTGTCCATCACATCATTCTCTAATGATGTGATCCCGTTCATCAAATGACAACACATGTCTATGGCTAGGAAACTTAACCATCTTTGATTAACGAGCTAGTCAAGTAGAGGCATACTAGGGACACTCTGTTTGTCTATGTATTCACACATGTACTAAGTTTCCGGTTAATACAATTCTAGCATGAATAATAAACATTTATCATGAAATAAGGAAATAAATAATAACTTTATATTGCCTCTAGGGCATATTTCCTTCAGTCTACCACTTGCACTAGGGTCAATAATCTAGTTCACATCGACATGTGATTTAACACCAATAGTTCACATCACCATGTGATTAACACCCATAGTTCACATCGCCATGTGACCAACACTCAAAGGGTTTACTAGAGTCAGTAATCTAGTTCACATCGCCATGTGATTAACACCCAAAGAGTACTAAGGTGTGATCATGTTTTGCTTGTGAGAGAAGTTTAGTCAACGGGTCTGCCAAATTCAGATCCGTATGTATTTTGCAAATTTCTATGTCTACAATGCTTTGCACGGAGCTACTTTAGCTAATTGCTCCCACTTTCAATATGTATCCGGATTGTGACTTAGAGTCATCCAGATCGGTGTCAAAGCTTGCATCGACGTAACTCTTTACGACGAACTCTTTATCACCTCCATAACCGAGAAATATTTCCTTAGTCCTCTAAGGATAATTTTGACCGTTGTCCAATGATCTACTCCTAGATCAAAATTGTACTCCCTTGCCATACTCAGGGCAGGGTATACAATAGGTCTGGTACACAACATGGCATACTTTATAGAAACCTATGGCTGAGGCATAGGGAATGACTTTCATTCTCTCTCTATCTTCTACCGTGGTCGGGCTTTGAGTCTTACTCAACTTCACACCTTGCAACACAGGCAAGAACTCTTTCTTTGACTGTTCCATTTTGAACTACTTCAAAAACTTTTCAAGGTATGTACTCGTTGAAAAAACTTATCAAGCGTCTTGATCTATCTCTATAGACCTTGATGCTCAATATGTAAGCAGCTTCACCGAGGTCTTTCTTTGAAAAACTCCTTTCAAACACTCCTTTATGCTTTCAGAAATTTCTACATCATTTTCGATCAACAATATGTCATTCACATATACTTATCAGAAAGGCTGCAGTGCTCCCACTCACTTTCTTGTAAATACAAGCTTCACCGCAAGTATGTATAAAACTATATGCTTTGATCAACTCATCAAAGCGTATATTCCAACTCCAAGATGCTTGCACCGGTCCAAAAATGGATCGCTGGGGCTTTGCACACTTTGTTAGCACCTTTAGGATCAGCAAAACCTTCTGGTTGCATCATATACAACTCTTCTTAAGAAATCCATTAAGGAATGCAGTTTTGTTTATCCATTTGCCAGATTTCGTAAAATGCAGCAATTGCTAACATGATTCGGACAGACTTAAGCATCGCTACGAGTGAGAAAAACTCATCGTAGTCAACACCTTGAACTTGTCGAAAACCTTTTGCGACAATTCGAGCTTTGTAGATAGTAACACTACTATCAGCGTCCGTCTTCCTCTTGAAGATCCATTTATTCTCAATGGCTCACCGATCATTGGGAAAGTCAATCAAAGTCCATACTTTGTTCTCATACATGGATCCCATCTCAGATTTCATGGCCTCAAACCATTTCGCGGAATCTGGGCTAATCATCGCTTCCTCATAGTTCATAGGTTCGTCATGGTCTAGTAACATGACTTCTACAACAGGACTACCGTACCACTCTGGTGCGGAACGTGCTCTAGTTTACCTACGAGGTTCGGCAGTAACTTGATCCAAAGTTTCATGATCATTATCATTAGCTTCCTCAGTAGTTGGTGTAGGCATCACTGGAACTGATTTATGTGATGAACCACTTTCCAATTAGGGAGTAGGTACAATTAGCTCATCAAGTTCTACTTTCCTCCCACTCACTTCTTTCGAGAGAAACTCCTTCTCTAGAAAGGATCCACTCTTAGCAACAAAGATCTTGCCTTCGGATCTATGATAGAAGGTGTACCCAACAGTTTCTTTTGGGTATCCTTATGAAGACGCATTTTTTCGATTTGGGTTTGAGCTTATCAGGCTGAAACTTTTTCACATAAGCATCACAACCCCAAACTTTAAGAAACGACAACTTAGGTTTCTTGCTAAACCACAATTCATATGGTGTCGTCTCAACGGATTTTTAGATGATGCCCTATTTAACGTGAATGCAGCTGTCTCTAATGCATAACCCCAAAACGAGAGTGGTAAATCGGTAAGAGACATCATAGATCGCACCATATCTAATAAAGTACGGCTACGATGTTCGGACATACCATTATGCTGTGGTGTTCCAGGTGGCATGAGTTTGTGAAACTATTCCACATTGTTTTAATTGAAGGCCAAATTCGTAACTCAAATATTCGCATCTGTGATCAAATCGTAGAAACTTTATTTTCTTGTTACGATGATTCTCCACTTCACTCTGAAATTCTTTGAACTTTTCAAATGTTTCAGACTTATGTTTCATCAAGTAGATATACCCATATCTGCTCAAATCATCTGTGAAGGTCAGAAAATAACGATACCCGCCGCGAGCCTTAACACTCATCGGATCGCATACATCAGTATGTATTATTTCCAATAAGTTAGTTTCTCGCTCCATTGTTCCGGAGAATGGAGTCTTAGTCATCTTACCCATGGTTCGCAAGCATCAAGTGATTCATAACCAAGTGATTCCAAAAGCCCATCAGCATGGAGTTTCTTCATGCGCTTTACACCAATATGACCTAACGGCAGTGCCACAAATAAGTTGCACTATCATTATTAAATTTGCATCTTTTGGCTTCAATATTATGAATATGTGTATCACTACGATCGAGATCCAACAAACCATTTTCATTGGGTGTATGACCATAGAAGGTTTTATTCATGTAAACAGAACAACAATTATTCTCTAACTTAAATGAATAACCGTATTGTAGTAAACATGATCAAATCATATTCATGCTCAACGCAAACACCAAATAACATTATTTAGGTTCAATCACTAATCCCGAAAGTATATGGTGTGTGCGATGATGATCATATTAATCTTGGAACTACTTCCAACACACATCATCACTTCACCCTTAACTAGTTTCCGCTCATTCTGCAACTCCCGTTTCGAGTTACTACTCTTAGCAACTGAACCAGTATCAAATGCCGAGGGGTTGCTATAAACACTAGTAAAGTACACATAAATAATATGTATATCAAATATACCTTTGTTCACTTTGCCATCCTTCTTATCCGCCAAGTATCTAGGGTAGTTCCACTTCCAGTGACCATTTCCATTGCAGCACAAGCACTCAGTCTCAGGCTTAGGTCTAGACTTGGGCTTCTTCACTTGAGTAGCAACTTGCTTGCCGTTCTTCTTGAAATTCCCCTTCTTCCCTTTGCCCTTTTTCTTGAAACTAGTGGTCTTGTCAACCATCAACACTTGATGCTTTTCTTGATTTCTACCTTCGCCGGATTTAGCATCGCGAAGAGCTTGGGAATTGTTTTCGTCATCCCTCGCATATTATAGTTCATCACGAAGTTCTAGTAACTAGGTGACTAGAGAACTTTGTCAATTACTATCTTATCTGGAAGATTAACTCCCACTTGATTCAAGCAATTGTACTACCTAGACAATCTGAGCACATGCTCACTGGTTGAGTTGTTCTCCTCCATCTTGTAGGCAAAGTACTGTCAGAGGTCTCATACCTCTCGACACGGGCATGAGTATGAAATACCAATTACAACTCTTGGAACATCTTATATGCTCCATGGCGTTTAAAACGTTTTTGAAGTCCCGGTTCTAAGCCGTAAAGCATGGTGCACTAAACTATCAAGTAGTCATCATACCGAGCTTTGTCAAACGTTCATAACGTCTGCATATGCTCCTGCAATAGGTCTGTCACCTAGTGGTGCATCAAGGACATAATTCTTCTGTGCAGCAATGGGGATAATCCTCAGATCACGGACCAAGTCCATATCATTGCTACTATCATCTTTCAACATAGTTTTTCTCTAGGAACATATCAAGAAAAAAACACGGGGAGCCACATCGCGAGCTATTGATCTACAACATAGTTATGCAAATACTGTCAGGACTAAGTTCATGATAAATTAAAGTTCAATTATTCATATTACTTAAGAACTCCCACTTAGATAGACATCCCTCTAGTCATCGAAATGATCACATGATCCAAATCAACTAAACCATGTCCGATCATCACGTGAGATGGAGTAGTTTTCAATGGTGAACATCACTATGTTGATCATATCTACTATATGATTCATGCTCGACCTTTCGGTCTCCAGTGTTCCGAGGCCATATCTGCATATGCTAGGCTCGTCAAGTTTAACCCGAGTATTCCGCGTGTGCAAAACTGGCTTGCACCCGTTGTATGTGAACGTAGAGCTTATCACACCCGATCATCACGTGGTGTCTCGGCACGACGAACTGTCGCAACGGTGCATACTCATGGAGAACACTTATACCTTGAAATTTAGTGAGAGATCATCTTATAATGCTACCGCCGAACTAAGCAAAAATAAGATGCATAAAGGATAAACATCACATGCAATCAAAATATGTGACATAATATGGCCATGATCATCTTGCACCTTTGATCTCCATCTCCAAAGTACCGTCATGATCTCTATCGTCACCGGCATGACACCATGATCTCCATCATCTTGATCTCTATCAATGTGTCATCACATGGTCGTCTCGCCAACTATTGCTCTTGCAACTATTGCTATCTCATAGCGATAAAGTAAAGCAATTATTTGGCGCTTGCATCTTATGCAATAAAGAGACAACCATAAGGCTTCTGCCAGTTGCCGATAACTTCAACAAAACATGATCATCTCATACAACAACTTATATCTCATCACGTCTTGACCATATCACATCACAACAAGCCCTGCAAAAAGAAGTTAGATGTCCTCTACTTTGTTGTTGCAAGTTTTACGTGGCTGCTACGGGCTTAGCAAGAACCGTTCTTACGTACGCATCAAAACCACAACGATTTTTCATCAACTGTGCTGTTTTAACCTTCAACAAGGACCGGGCGTAGTCACACTCGATTCAACTAAAGTTGGAGAAACTGACACCCACCAGCCACCTGTGTGCAAAGCACGTCGGTAGAACCAGTCTCGCGTAAGCGTACGCGTAATGTCGGTCCGGGCCGCTTCATCCAACAATACTGCCGAATCAAAATATGACATGCTGGTAAGCAGTATGACTATTATCGCCCACAACTCTTTGTGTTCTACTCGTGCATATAACATCTACGCATAGACCTGGCTCTGATACCACTGTTGGGTAACGCAGTAATTTAAAAAAATCCTACGCACACGCAAGATCATGGTGATGCATAGCAACAAGAGGGGAGAGTGTAGTCCACGTACCCTCGTAGACCGTAAGCGGAAGCATTATGACAACGCGGTTGATGTAGTCGTACGTCTTCACGATTCAATCGATCCTAGTACCGAAAGTACGGCACCTCCGCGATCTGCACAAATTTGGCTCGGTGACGTCCCATGAACTCTCGATCCAGCTGAGTGTCGAGGGAGAGCTTCGTCAGCACGACAGCGTGATGACGGTGATGATGAAGCTACCGACGCAGGGCTTTGCCCAAGCACTGCAACGATATGACCGAGGTGGATTATGGTGGAGGGGGCACCGCTCACGGCTAAGAGATCAATGATCAACTTGTGTGTCTATGGGGTGCCCCCCTCCCCCGTATATAAAGGAGCGAGGAGGAGAGGGTCGGCCTAGGAGGAGGCGCGCCCAAGGGGGGGCAATCCTACTCCAAGTAGGTTTGCCCCCCTTCCTATTCCTACTAGGAGAAGGAGGAAGGAGGAGGAGGAGAGGAGAAGGAAAGGGGGGGCCGGCCCCCCAAACCCTAAACCAATTCGGTTTGGGCCTAGGGGGCACGCCCCACCACTTGCCCGCTACCTCCTATCTCCACTAGGGCCCATTAACGCCCATTGACTCCCCGGGGGGTTCCGGTAACCTCCCGGTACTCCGATATTTGCCCGAACTCATCCGAAACCATTCCGGTGTCCAAACATAGCCTTCCAATATATCAATCTTTATGTCTCGACCATTTCGAGACTCCTCGTCATGTCCATGATCACATCCGGGACTCCGAACAACCTTCGGTACATCAAAACACATAAACTCATAATACCGATCGTCACCAAATGTTAAGCGTGCGGACCCTACGGGTTCGAGAACTATGTAGACATGACCGAGACTCATCTCCGGTCAATAAACAATAGCGGAACCTGGATGCTCATATTGGTTCCTACATATTCTACGAATATCTTTATCGGTCAAACCGCATAACAACATACTTTGTTCGCTTTGTCATCGGTATGTTACTTGCCCGAGATTCGATCGTTGGTATCTGAATACCTAGTTCAATCTCGTTACCGGCGAGTCTCTTTACTCGTTCCGTAATGCATCATCCTGCAACTAACTCATTAATCACATTGCTTGCAAGGCTTATAGTGATGTGCATTACCGAGAGGGCCCAGAGATACCTCTCCGACAATCGGAGTGACAAATCCTAATCTTGATCTATGCCAACTGAACAAACACCATCGGAGACACCTGTAGAGCATCTTTATAATCACCCAATTATGTTGTGACATTTGATAGCACACTAAGTGTTCCTCCGGTATTTGGGAGTTGCATAATCTCATAGTCATAGGAACATGTATAAGTCATGAAGAAAGCAATAGCAATAAACTAAACGATCATAGTGCTAAGCTAACGGATGGGTCTTGTCCATCACATCATTCTCTAATGATGTGATCCCATTCATCAAATGACAACACATGTCTATGGCTAGGAAACTTAACCATCTTTGATTAACGAGCTAGTCAAGTAGAGGCATACTAGGGACACTCTATTTGTCTATGTATTCACACATGTACTAAGTTTCCGGTTAATACAATTCTAGCATGAATAATAAACATTTATCATGAAATAAGGAAATAAATAATAACTTTATTACTGCCTCTAGGGCATATTTCCTTCACAGGCAGTAGTAGCCTTCTTGACGGCAAGGCTTCCCGGAGGATAACTAAAGCCAAACTCAAGACCAGATTACAAGAATACAAAGAAGATCTCCGAAGACCGAGATCAAGAATACCGAAGATACAACTCGAGGACCCGACAAGATCCTTGCCGGGGGAAGCTGGCGAAGCCCGCCAAGCTCCAAGACCGGCAAGCTCCGAGCCCGGCAAGCATCCCACTACCTTGCCACCGCTCCACCTCATCGATTAGGTTGTCACTTGTTGATTAAGTGTTGAGCAGGCAGATAGTTAGGTGAGTCTTGTCTGGGCCCATGGGCGTAGGGATATGGATTCCAACCTGCTAGTCTGGAGATGCAGGTAGCTCTTACTGTGATTGATGCTGAAACTATTGGTGTCTCCTCCTCTATCAAGCACACTGATATCTTGGGCAATTTATCTACCTCTGTGAACAATTGGCTCCTACAGATGATGTCTCATAGCAGCACCCATGATCCTTCTTCTAGATCCTCTATCACTATTACTGAGCTTCCTGATGATAGTGTGGTTCTGCCTGATGGCAACTGTCCTGTTCTGCAACTGTCTGATATCAACTCTGAAACTGACATGGAGATGCTGGTTGCAGAGGACACAACTACAGATCTCCCTGTTGTTGCCTCTGATCTTGTGGGATCTTCTTGCAGCAAGCAGCCTAGCAAACGTGGTAAGGCAATAGCCTTGGATTGTGTGAGCAGCGTTCGTAGGAGGACCAAATCTAATAAATATGATGGATGCAAAGTGCATCAGCCCACTGGCAGCAAGCTGAAGACCTCCAAGGTGAAACCACGTGTGATTCCTCCTGCTTCTGTTGCCAGTAAATTCTCTGAAGCTGCTGTTGCCCCTATTGACACTTCAGTTCCATTCTGATGCTGATACATGTGATTCAACATGTGGGAGTGCAGCTTGATGATGTTTGCTAAGACTACGTCAGTGTTTCCCCCAAGAGGAGAGGGTGATGTAGCACACCAACGGTAGGTATTTCCCTCAGTAATGAAACCAAGGTATCGAACCAGTAGGAGAACCAAGCAACAAAATGTAAACAGCCCCTGCACACAAATAACAGCCACTCGCAACCCGACATGTTAAAGGGGTTGTCAATCCCTTTTGGGTAACGGCGCCAGAAGGCATGATGACAGGAGAAAATTATAATAGATTGAAATAATAGATCGCAAATAAAATAAAGTGCAGCAAGATATTTTTGTATTTTTAGTTTAATAGATCTGAATAAAAACGCAAAGGAAAAATAGATCGCTAGGCAAATATATGAGAAAGAAGACCCGGGGGCCGTAGGTTTCACTAGTGGCTTCTCTCGAGAAAAATAGCAAACGGTGGGTAAACAAATTACTGTCGAGCAATTGATAGAACTTCAAATAATTATGATGATATCCAGGCAATGATCATTACATAGGCATCACGTCCAAGATTAGTAGACCAACTCCTGCCTGCATGTACTACTATTACTCCACACATCGACCGCTATCCAGCATGCATCTAGTGTATTAAGTTCATGGAAAAATGGAGTAATGCAATAAGAACGATGACATGATGTAGACAAGATCCGTTTATCTATATGGCGGTAGATATAGATCTCATCTTTTTATCCTTAGTAGCAACGATACATACGTGTCGGTTCCCTTTCTGTCACTGGGATCAAGCACCGTAAGATCGAACCCACTACCGGGCACCTCTTCCCATTGCAAGATAAATAGATCAAGTTGGCCAAACAAAACACAAATATCGGAGAAGAAATATGAGGCTATAAGAGATCAAAGAAACTCAAATAACTTTCATGGATATAAAAAGATATAACTGATCATAAACTCGAAGTTCATCAGATCCCAACAAACACACGCAAAAGAGTTACATCATATGGATTTCCAAGAGACCATTGTATTGAGAATTCATTGAGAGAGAGAAAGCCATCTAGCTACTAACTACGGACCCAAAGGTCTAGAAAGAACTACTCACGCATCATCGGAGAGGCACCAATGGAGGTGGTGAACCCCATCCGAGATGGTGTCTAGATTGGATCTGGTGGTTCTGGACTCTGCGGCGGCTGGATGAATATTTCGTCGACTCCTCTAGGGTTTGTGGATTTTTGGGGTATCTATAGAGCAAAGAGGCGGTTTGTGCCCCCCTCGGGGCACCCCCCAGGTGCAACCAGGGCCCATTGCCTTCCTTCCGGCCCATAAAAAATCATCGTGGAGTTTCGTGGCATCTGGACTCCGTTTGATATTGATTTCATGTGATGTAAAAAACATGGAAAAACAGCAACTGACACTTGGCACTATATCAATAAGTTAGTCCCAAAAAATGATATAAAATGACTATGAAATGACTATAAAACATCCAAGATTGATAATAAAATAGCATGGAACAATCAGAAATTATAGATACGTTGGAGACGTATCACAGTTGTGTGGTGTGCCCCCTGAAGAAGTCACTGAGCAGGCTCTTCTGTCTCCCATGGAGGAGGGATCTTCTTCGGAGTGATTGCCTCTTGATATTTCCCCTTTTATTTTGTTCTTTATCATGGCTATGCAAAACTGGAATGTTTTATGTTGGAATATGCGTGGTATGAACGCTGACCCTAAATTTTTGGCACTTTCGAATGCTATATGTGCTAGTGGCTATGCGGTTATTTGTCTGCATGAAACCAAGAAAACCATGATTGATAATAACTTTGTTAAATCTTGTTTCCCTTGACGTTTTGATAAATTTGCATACATACCATCTCATGGGGCTTCAGGAGGTATTGTCACCATATGGAACAATGCTCTTTTCACATGAGAGGTAATCATGGAGGAAAATTTTGCTTTGGTCATACGTTCAAATCCTCACAGTCGGCTCAAACCTGGACATTGGTTAATGTTTATGGCCCCTGTCAACGTGACCCCAGGATTGACTTTACTACATGGTTAATGAACTTAAGTATATCACAATCTGAAGATTGGCTATTGGTTGGGGATTTTAACTACATCAGAAGTCCAGCGAACCGAAACAAACCTAGGGGAAATATCAACGATGTGATTATATTTAATGACTTCATAAGATCGCAACGCTTAGTGGAACTCCCAATCATAGGGAGATCATACACCTGGAGTAATATGGAAATGGACCCTCTTCTTGAACAACTTGATTGGTTTTTCATGACAAATAACTGGACCTCAACTTACCCTAACACTATGGTCAAACCCCTCGGTAAACCCGTATCCGACCACATACCGTGTGTTGTCACAATTGAAACCACTATTCCACGTAGCAAAATTTTCAGATTTGAATCCTTCTGGGTGCAACACCCGGGCTTTCTAGACATGGTCTCTTCCACATGGTCAAAACTGGTGCACATATCTAACTATGCCACCCTTCTGTGCAACAAATTTAAAAATCTTAGATATACACTGAAACATTGGAGCAAAAACATATCTAAACTCTCAGTGGCCATTGCAAATTCTAACAAGACCCTTGCAGATCTTGACGCCTTAGAGAACAGACGATGCCTTACTGTACCAGAAAAGAACTTTAGGGACATCCTCAAAAAGCACCTCCTTAGACTGCTCAACTATCAGAGAGAATATTGGCGCAAACTATGTACCATTCGATGGGTAAGTTTTGGAGATGAACACCCTAATTTTTCCAAGCCATGGCCTCAGGGAGGTATAGAAAAAACAACATCCCAGCCCTTTCTCTGGAAGATGGAACAATTATCGAAGATCATGCAGGGAAAGAATCTATTATATATCAGGCTTTCAAACAACGAATGGGGACGTCTAAAGAACTCCAAATGAAATTTGACCTTCCAGCCATAATTAAAAGAGTGGCCGACCTGGACCAACTCACAACCCCCTTCACAACAGAAGAAATTGACTCAGTCATCCGTGAAATGCCAGCTGATAGAGCACCGGGGCTGATGGCTTTACTGGAGTCTTCCTAAAAAATTGTTGGCACATTATTAAGGAGGACTTTTACAAACTTTGCAACCAATTCCTTGATGGAAACTTAAACCTGGAAAGCATCAATTATGGCTTCATTACAATGATACCGAAAGTAGCCTCTCCAACATCAATCAATGACTATAGGCCAATTACTCTCCTTAATTGTTGTCTTAAGGTAATTACCAAACTACTGGCAAACAGGCTACAAAAATCATCCTCAAAATTATTCATCGTAATCAATACGAATTCATAAAAGGGAGAAACATCCAGGACTGCCTTGCTTGGGCATTTGAATACATCTTTTAATGCCAAAACTCGAAGAAACAAATTATTCTTATAAAATTGGACTTTGCGAAAGCTTTTGATACAATAGAACATGAGGCAACAATTGAGATTATGAAACATATGGGATTCAATGATAAATGGCTTGGATGGATCAAAAGTATTTTTACCTCGGGAAAATCCTGTGTTCTTCTCAACGGAGTTCCAGGAAGACAGTTTCTTTGCAAATGCGGGGTCAGGCACGGAGACCCGCTCCCCCCCTCATATTTGTCCTTGTAGCCGACCTTCTTCAAGCTGCCATTAATGATGCATTCAGGCAAGGGAAAATAAACTTACCTTTTTCCCAAGGAAAACCAGGAAGACTTCCTGGTCGTCCAATATGCGGACGACACGATACTGATCATGCAAGCCTATCCGGAACAAGCATACACAATGAAATCCATCCTCCAAGACTTCGCCGTATCGATATTTGCCTAAAGATAAACTTCCATAAATAAACATTGATCCCGATCAATTGTGACGATGCCCTCAGTAACGATCTCGCTGGTATTTTTGGCTGCTCCATTAGGACCATGCCATTCGCCTAGTTGGGCCTTCCACTTGGAACTGCCAAACCATCAGTCCAAGACCTCATGGCCACTTTTCTGTTCGGTGGAAAGAAGTCTAACTGCCACACTCTCTCTGATGTCGTATGGAGCCAAACTCTCCCTCCTCAATTCGGTAATTACCTCCCTGAAAATATTTGCATTGTGCAGGCTGAGGTTGCCCCCAAAAATCCTTGAGTTATTGGACAAAATCCGTAGGAAATGCCTATGGACCAAAAAACAGAACATGGGGACAAATGCAATTCTCTTGCTGCCTGGGATATGATATGTCGTCCCAAAGAGAGTGGAGGTCTTGGAATTATCAACCTTTAAACCCAAAGTGATGCCCTGCTGTTGAAATACTTACATAAATTCTACAATCATCATGACGTCCCGTGGGTGGAACTTATCTAGACTACTTACTATGACAACAAAATTCCCCATGCTACTAACCCATGTGGATCATCCTGGTGGAGGGACGTACTCAAGTTAACTCCCATATACTGTGGCATATCTTCAGTGACAATTTCTTCTGGTGATAAAGTGTTAATGTGGAAAGATTTGTGGCTCAATGATATACTTGCAGACACACACCCAAGGGCCTTCTCCTTTTCCAAGGACGAAAACATATCAGTAAAAGACTTTCTAGAAGCCACCTCGCTACGAGAGACGTTTCATCTGCCCCTATCCGTACATGCACATGATGAGGTTAAGGACATGCAACAACTTGTTTCACACATTAATGGGGATGATGGGATAGAAACTTGGACCTATATTTGGGGGGCCAAAGAATTTACTGCTAGAAGATACTACAAATTCTACTGCCGAGAAATTCAAGCACACAATGCATACAAATGGCTATGGAAGTCCAAAACAACTATGAAAATTAAAGTGTTCGGCTGGCCCCTACTTTCGATCGACTCCACACAAGAAACATGCTCAGAAGAAGGCACTATAATATTGGAAATGACTTCAACTGCCTCCTATGCGGCCAGGCAATTGAGGAAGACGTAGATCATCTGTTCCTACACTGCAATTTTAGCCAACAATGCTGGGGTCGTCCAGGGATCGTCTGGGGGATGCAAGACACATGTCTATCTATGATTGACATGGCAAGAGCTGCCTGGGGGAGGCCCATATTCATGGAAATATTCCTACAAGCGTCTTGGAGCATCTGGAAGGAAAGAAACAACAAGCATTTCAGAGGAGTCACTTCCACGCACCAGGCCTGGCTGGCTAGATTCAAGGGAGACTTTGGCCTTCTCCAATATAGGGTTAAGGTAGAGAAGGAGTTCATCTCTTTGTTTTTGACTTCTATCTAGATTATTCAGAGATACACCCCGTCACCACCCTGTAATCGTTGCTTTAGATAGACTCTCTCTTTCACCCCCAAAAATGTGGGCCAGATGTGAATATGACCTGTACAGTGTAACTGTTTTACTTAATAAATAAAAAAGTCAGTAGGAGCCCCACGTACTGTCATGAGGTTTCAAAAAAAAAGTCTTATCTGGGCACGTGGCAACTCACCTTTGAAGATATAACTTTAATGACACCCGTCCAGGCGATGTGTTAAAGGAATAACAATTAGATGGGTGAATGACACAGAAGGAGAGACTATTCTAGCCGGGGAGCTCCATTTGCAAGACACCTCACAGCGCAATAAATGTGTTTGTCCTAACCCGTCAGAGTTAGGTATTTGGCACTGTAGCCACTATCTACAGTGTGTATTTACCATTTTTCCACTGTGGTGACCCCTTAATCTATAAAAGGAGGCCCACGGCTATCTTAAAAAAGGTCGAAACCCTGTCTATTTGCACGCGTAGCTGCACTTCCCGAGCATCTTGCCGGGACATGCGCACCTTGTAACTGGACGCATACACATCCAATATACAAAGCAGGAGTAGGGTTTTACGCTTCACAGTGGCCCGAACTTGGGTAAACCTCATGCGTTTCTGCTAGCTCTGCTCTTTCTGCTCGTCGATCCCTCCAGTTGAACTGCAAAGGGTTCGCCATAATCCCATAGATGGTCATACGCACAACATCTTTGGCGCGCCAGGTGGGGGGTCGCTTGTGCAAACTAGAGTTAGCAGTTAGCGCGTCAGATTCTTCATCATCTGCGTCGCCATGGCTCCCAAGAAGAAGGGCGCCACATCAGTTGGCCCGTCGAGTCCAAGCCACCAGTGCCTTTGCAAACAGGCGACGACACGGGCGACAAAGGCGAAGACCAAGATCAACCTCTGCCACGTTCTGGCAATCATAGCCAGGCGAGCGGCATCGTCCGCAACAAAAATAACAACCGAGCCAGGTCAAGGGCCGGAGCCGTGCTGCCTGCGGGCGGTGTGGCAAACTCTAGGGACAACAGGGCGCACTCCAAGATGCCTGCACCAGCGCCTACACTGCAACCATCCCAGGTCACGCGTGACGAGCAGCGCCACGGTGTCTGCGGTTCCAAGTGTCCCCATGGCAAGGGTCATGTGGATCATCCTCAAGATACGCAAGGCCAGCATGCACACCGGCGTACTAGACACAACATGATAAGGTCGCAAGTTCGAGATGGGGCTACTTCCAGATGAGTTGGAAGCAAGAGCACCTCTCGTTCCTCGCGCCTTTCCATGTCATCCACGCTAGAAGAAACACTGGCGTGTGCTCAACTACTTCTAGAGTTTCCTCCTGCTGTGGAGAAGATGGAGGAGTGGAGAGCCACCATCCAGAGTCTTGTTGGCTTTTCCAACAACGACAAACCGCAGTGGGCGGAACCTTGAGCAGCAGCCCACTGCCCTGGTGTATGCTTCCGGAGAGAGGACCGGAGGCAGAGCAGCCACGGTGCAGTCCCCTCTGCGGCAACAGCAACACCAGCGGCAAAGCCAGCGGGTCAACGACCATGATGACATGTGCATGGCATCGTCCAATCCGCGAGCTCGCCGTGACTAGCGCCAAGTTCTCCAAGAACAGTGCTACTTGTGAGCTGCATTGGGATTTCCCCAAATAGGAGGGGACGGTGCAGTACAGTAGAGATAAGTATTTCCCTTAGTTATGAAACCAAGGTTATCAATCCAGTAGGAGAACCAAGCAACACTATGTAAACAACACCTGCACATAAACAACAAATACTTGCAACACAACGTGTAGAGGGGTTGTCAATCCCTCAATGGTATTGAGAAAGATAAAATTGTATAGGTTTTGATAAATAGATCTAACAAAAAATACAAAATAAAAAATAAAAGAAAATTGCAGCAAGGTATTTTTGGTTTTAATATATGATAGAAAATAGACCCCGGGGCCGCAGTTTTCACTAGAGGCTTCTCTCGAGAAAATAGCATACGGTGGGTAAACAAATTACTGTTGGACAATTGATAGAAAAGCAAATAATTATGACGATATCCAAGGCAATGATCATGTATATAGGCATCACGTCCAAGATTAGTAGACCGACTCCTGCCTACATCTACAATTATTACTCCACACATCGACCGCTATCTAGCATGCATCTAGTGTATTAAGTTCATGAAAGAATAGAGTAATACCTTAAGCAAGATGACATGATGTAGACAAGATAAACTCACGTATGTATAAACCCCATGTTTTTACCCTTAATAGCAATGATACATGCGTGTCATGTCTCTTTCTATCACTGAGATTGAGCACCGCAAGATCGAACCCATCACAAAGCACCTCTTCCCATGGCAAGAAAAATCAATCGAGTTGGCCAAACTAAACCAATAAATCGGAGAACAAATACGAGGGTATAACAATCATGCATAAAAGAGTTCATAGAAAACTCAAATAATATTCATGGATAGATCTGATCATAAACTCACAAGTCATTGCATCCCAGCAAACACACCGCAAAAGGTCATTACATCAAATAGATCTCCAAGAACATCGGGGAGAACATTGTATTGAAGATCAAAAAGATAGAAGAAGCCATCTAGCTACTAGCTGCAAGGATGATGAAGAACCCCTCCGTGATCGTTTCACCCTCCGGCAGAGTGCCGGAAAAGGCCTCTAGATTGGATCTCATGGTTCTAGAACTTGTGGCGGAGGAAAAAGTATTTCATGGACTCCCCTAGGGTTTTTGGGATTTTATAGTATTTATCGAGGCGGAGGTAGGTCAAGACGGTGCCCTTGGGCCCCACTACCCCTCAGGGCGCGCCAGAGGCCCCTGGCGTGCCCTGGTACCTAGTGGGCCCCACTTTCATCTTCTTGTGGCCTCCAGAAGTTTCCACGGTCTCTTATCACCAGAAAAAAAATCTCCAAAATGTTTCGTGGCATTTGGACGTCGTTTGGTATTGATATTCTGCAAGGTAAAAAACAAGCAAAAAAACAACAACTGGCACTAGGCACTAAGTTAATAGGTTAGTCCAAAAAATGATATAAAGTTGCTTGTAAATGTATATAAAGCATCCAAGATTGATAATATAATAGCATGGAACAATAAAAAATTATAGATACTTTGGAGACATATCAAATGGCACGGGGAGGATACCCGTACTGCCATTAAATGGCGACGGGAAGCACGTCGTCAATCTAAAAGGCGTGCATGGCCCGCTGTAGATGAGCCTGCGCTAGGATATCCCGGCAACCTACCTTACGAGGTGGGTTATCCAGCATTTACTCGAGAGCTGCGGCAAGTCCAGTGGCCCAATTCCCGGAACTTCAATCCAGAAGTGCCGGAGAAGTACGACGACAAGATACACCCATCAGAGTTCCTAAGCATCTACACCATCACGGTGCAAGCTGCTGGGTGATGATAAGATTTTCGCCAACAACTTACCGTTGGTGCTCAAGCCCAACGGTAGGTCGTGGTTGATGAACTTGCCGGAAGAGTCTATCTCCTGTTGGGAAGATCTATGTCACAAGTTTGTTGGCACCTTTACCAGAGGCCACAAGGTCCCAGGTCAAGAAACTGATCTGCAGTTGATTCCACTGAAAGAAGATGAGTCGCTCCGCAAGTATATATAGAGATTCAGCCATGTGTGCAGCGCAACATTCCCGACATCCACCCCGTAGCAATTATTGTCGCATTCCGTCAGAACATGAGGAACTACAAGATGCGCAAAGAGATGGCCATGACCAAGGTGAGGGATGTCGCCAAGCTCTATGCTTTGGCGGATAGATGTGCACATGCTGAAGAGGGGAGGATGCTGGCGCAAAGGTTGATTCAGAAGATGACGATGTTGCCACCGCCTCGAAGAAGAAGAACCGCAAGCGCAGCAGGAAGCGCAAACGCAAAGTTGTGCTCGCTGTAGAGGGATCCGGCAACATTGGTCCCACCAAGAAGGCTAAGGCTGAGAGCTCCGGCAAGGAGGTTGCCGGGTGCGCCTCGTGCCAAGCCTTGGCGACTGCTAACCAGACCGGGGGCTCCGACAGGCAGTACTCCAAGATCCACCGCACCAAGAGTCACAAACTTCAAGACCGCCGGCAAGTTGAGCAGCTTGCCGAGAAGCACAAAGCTAAATACGAGAAGAGAGAGAGAGAAGGAGAAGGTTGGCGGTGCAAGTGGGTCCAACAAGAAATGTGGTGGCCGAGGAGGTCGCCGCGGCAAGGCCAACGAGCAGAAGAGGAAACCTACTAGAGGATGAGACAAGGGTAACATCCCAAATTTTGGAATGTTATATTAATTAAGTGTTAAGGATTGTATGCTTGATTGTTTGGTTGAAAGTGAGGGGAATTTGAAACTTTTTTGAAAAAAAATCCAATGAGAGGGAAAAAAAGGACTTTCCCAAAATTTTCTATTTGAATCCCCATTTATTTTTAAGTTTGAATCTTGTCAAAATTGTCTGATAAAAAGATAATGTGAGAGGAGGAAAATGACACTCCAAAAATCAAAGACAATGTTTGGATTGAGACTCAAATTTGAAAAAAAACAAAAAAAACATTTCCAATTTATTTGAAACTCAAATTCTATTTCATTTTGGAGTTATTTCAAAAATGATTTTTAAAAAGTATTTAATTTGGTCATGAAAATATGTTCATGTTTTAGGAATTTTTATTCTGATATTTTGTTATATAATATGCCTATATAAACTTTTTTTAATTTGAATCTCAATCCAAACATTGTGTCTGATTTTTGGAGTGTCATTTTCCTCCTCTCATAATATTTTTTTATCAGAGAATTTTGACAAGATTCAAACTTAAGATTAAATAGGGATTCAAATAAGAAATTTTGGGAAAGTCTTTTTATTCCCCCTCATTTGAATTTTTTTCAGAAAAGTTTCAAATTCCCCTCACTTATGTCAAAAGGCTTCAGCCTGATAAGCTCGAACCCAAATCAGAGAAGTGCGTCTTCATAGGATACCCTAAGGAAACAATTGGGTACACCTTCTACCACATATACGAAGGTAAGATCTTTGTTGCCAAGAATGGAACCTCTCTAGAGAAGGAGTTTCTCTTGAAAGAAGTGAGTGGGAGGAAAGTAGAACTTGATGAGGTAATTGTACCTTCTCTCGAATTGGAAAGTAGCACATCAGAGAAATCCGTTCCCGTGATACCTACACCAACTAGAGAGGAAGCAAATGATAATGATCATGAAACTTCAGATCAAGTTGCTACTGAACCTCGTAGGTTAACCAGAGCATGATCCGGACAAGAGTGGTATGGTAATCCTGTTCTGGAAGTCATGTTACTAGACTAAGGTGAACCTACGAACTATGAAGAAGCTATGATGAGCCCAGATTCCGATTAATGGCTTGAGGCCATGTAATCTGAAATAGGATCCATGTATGAGAACAAAGTGTGGACTTTGGTGGACTTGCCCGATGATCGGCAAGCCATTGAGAATAAATGGATCTTCAAGAAGAAGACTGATGCTGATGGTAATGTTACTATCTACAAAGCTCGATTGTGACAAGTTCAAGGAGTTAACTATGATGAGACTTTCTCACCCATAGAGATGCTTAAGTCTGTCCGAATTATGTTAGCAATTACCGCATTTTATAATTATGAAATCTAGCAAATGGACGTCAAAACTGCATTCCTTAATGGATTTCTTAAAGAAGAGTTGTATATGATGCAACCAGAAGGTTTTTTCGACCCTAAAGGCGCTAACAAAGTGTGCAAGCTCTAGCGATCCATCTATGGACTGGTGCAAGCATCTCGGAGTTGGAATATATGCTTTGATGAGGTGATCAAAGCATATGGTTTTATACAGACTTATGGTGAAGCCTGTATTTACAAGAAAGTGAGTGGGAGCTCTGTAGCATTTCTAATATTATATGTGGATGACATATTGTTGATTGGAAATGATATAGAATTTTTGGATAGCATAAAAGGATACTTGAATAAGAATTTTTCAATGAAAGGCCTCGGTGAAGCTGCTTATATATTAGGCATCAAGATCTATAGAGATAGATCGAGACGCTTAATAGGACTTTCAGAAAGCACATACCTTGATAAAGTTTTGAAGAAGTTCAAAATGGATCAGTCAAAGAAAGGGTTCTTGCCTGTGTTACAAGGTGTGAAGTTGAGTCAGACTCAAAGCCCGACCACTGCAGAAGATAGAGAGAAAATGAAAGTCATTCCCTATGCCTCAGCCATAGGTTCTATCATGTATGCTATGTTGTGTACCAGACCTGATGTGTGCCTTGCCATAAGTTTGGTAGGGAGGTACTAAAGTAATCTAGGAGTGGATCACTGGAAAGCGGTCAAGAACATCCTGAAGTACCTGAAAAGGACAAAGGATATGTTTCTCGTTTATGGAGGTGACAAAGAGTTCGTCATAAATGGTTACGTCAATGCTAGCTTCGACACTGATCCAGATGACTCTAAGTCACAAACTGGATACATGTTTATATTGAATGGTGGAGTTGTCAGTTGGTGCAGTTCCAAGCAGAGCGTCGTGGCGGGATCTACGTGTGAAGCGGAGTACATAGCTGCTTCGAAAGAAGTGCATGAAGGAGTCTGGATGAAGGAGTTCATATCCGATCTAGGTGTAATACCTAGTGCATCGGGTCCAATGAAAATCTTTTGTGACAACACTGGAGCAATTGCCTTGGCGAAGGAATCCTGGTTTCACAAGAGAACCAAACACATCAAGAGACGCTTCAACTCCATTCGTGAAAAGGTCAAGGATGGAGACATAGAAATATGTAAAGAACATACATATCTGAATGTGGCAGACCCGTTGACTAAGCATCTTCCGCAAGAAAAACAGGATCATCACCAAGACTCCATGGGTGTTAGATTCATTACAATGTAATCTAGATTATTGACTCTAGTGCAAGTGGGAGACTGAAGGAAATATACCCTAGAGGCAATAATAAAGTTATTATTTTTATATTTCCTTATTCATGATAAAAGGTTTATTATTCATGCTAGAATTGTATTGATCGGAAACTTAAATACATGTGTGAATACATAAACAAATACCATGTCCCTAGTAAGCCTCTACTAGACTAGCTCCTTAATCAAAGATGGTTATGGTTTCCTAACCATAGACATGTGTTGTCATTGGATAATGGGATCACATCATTAGGATAATGATGTGATGGACAAGACCCATCCGTTAGCTTAGCATATTGACCGTTCAGTTTATTGCTATTGCTTTCTTCATGTCAAATACATAATCCTTTGACTATGAGATTATACAACTCCTAGATACCGGAGGAATACCTTCTGTTCTATCAAATGTCACAACATAACTGGGTGGTCATAAAGATGCTCCACAGGTATCTCCGAAGGTGTTTGTTGAGTTGGCATAGATTGAGATTAGGATTTGTCACTCTGAGTATCGGAGAGGTATCTCTGGGCCCTCTCGGTAATACACATCATAAGAAAGCCTAGCAAGCAAAGTGACTAATGAGTTAGTTACAAGATGATGTATTACGGAACGAGTAAAGAGACTTTTCGGTAACGAGATTGAGCTAGGTATGAAGATACCGACGATCGAATCTCGGGCAAGTAAACATATCGATGGACAAAGGGAATTACGTATGTTGTCGTAACGGTTCGACCGATAAAGATCTTCGTAGAATATGTAGGAGCCAATATGGGAATCCAGGTTCCTCTATTGGTTATTGACCAGAGAGGTGTCGTGGTCATGTCTACATAGTTCTCAAACCCGTAGGGTCCGCACGCTTAACGTTCGTTGACGATATAGTGTTATATGACTTATATGATTTGGTGGCTGAATGTTGTTTGAAGTCCCGGATGTGATGATGGACATGATGAGGAGTCTCGAAATGGCTGAGAGGTAAAGATTGATATATAGGACGATGGTATTCGGACACTGGAAGTTCAGAGTGTACCGGGTGATCATCGGAGTACCAGAGGGGGTACCGGACACCCCCGGGAGGTTAGTGGGCCTATTGGACCATAAGAGGGGAGCACACCAGCCCACAAGGGGCTGGATCTCCCCCCATGGCAACCGCCCTAGTGGGGAAAGGAAACGGGGGGATTCGGCCTCCCCCTCCTTCCTCTTCCCCCTTTCCTTCCCCACTCCGACAAACATGGCAGGGGGCGGCCAAGGGCAGGAGCCCAAGTAGGATTCGGACCTACTTGGGGCGCCCCTTGGCCTCTCCCCTCTTGCTCCCACATATATATATATATATGTGGGGGGGGGCTATCACTGACGGTGTCCTGGAATAGGGGGGCTCACCACATCGTCTCCCGACCAGGTGGATCGGGCCGAGGACCCCATGGCGGTTCACTCATGGGCCACTTCGGGCAGCCCATGCCGCATACAAGGAGTATTCCACAAGACTTGGTGATCAAGACAAGGACTCCTCTCCACCAACGTATTCGGCTAGGACTCTTGTTATCCTAGGCCTCTGGTGCATTATATAAGCCAAGGCCAGGCTAGTCGATAGATCATTATGACATTACTCATCATACCTCTAGGGTTTAGACCACAACATATGATCTCGAGGTAGATCAACTTTTGTAATCTCTATATTCATCAAGATCAATCAAGCAGGAAGTAGGGTATTACCTCCATTAAGAGGGCCCGAACCTGGGTAAACATTGTGTCCCCTGTCTCCTGTTACCCATCGATCCATGACACACAGCTTGGGACCCCCTACTCGAGATCTACCGGTTTTGACACCGACAACGGTGCTTTCATTGGGAGTTCTGCTGTGTGATCGACAAAGGATCAATGGCTCGTTTGCAGATTAACTGCGACGTCGACATCTTCGTCACCGGCTCGACTGGTCACCTTGGTTTGACCGAGGACTGCACTCCGCGCCAGATCGTCATGTTCAGACGATGACCTTCATCAACATCAACTCCGATCTCTGTCAAGATCATGGAGGAATCATCCATGGAGCTCGGGGGCTCAACGTCAACATTGCCCTCGGGCGACCGTGCTGTTTTTCTGAACAACGTACTTGTATCCACTACCACCACCTCCTCAAGCATCGCTTTGACGATTCCTTCGGTGGAATTGTGCGGAATTGATTCTACAACAACACTGTAAAATTTCATCGCGTTCCGATGGAGCAATCTCTGCCGGTCTCCGATATATCGGAGCCCCGTCGAATCTGGACGGGAATCTGGACGAGTTTGGAGCGTGGTGTGCAGCACCTAGCTCGGACGTCCTTTGGAAGATCCAACCGTTTATCGGCTGCGGAATTCCTATATCTACCACCCCTCAAAATTTTAGCTCGCTCCGACCGTCCAAACTCCGGGAACCTTCCGATTAGTGCATCAATTTTCAGATCTGTTTTCTGCGCGAGAACGAATCCGACCCGAGAGTTCATCTTTTTTATGAACGGGATTTCGAACATCCTTTTTGAAGGAAGTTTTATATGGGGTATTGTGTTTTGTTCCCAAACACATCCCACTAATTTTAAAAGACTTTTCCAATATGATCTTCAGCATCGCGTCGGTGTCAAACCAGCCCGACAACGTTGCTCCACGACTACCGACTTGCACTAGACACGTCGTCGCTTTGTTGAGCCGAACTCAACTTCTTCGGATCATCATCTCGGCAAGCCGAACAAGAGTTCGGCACCGCGAAGGATAAATCATCACCAACATCGCCGCCCCATGGATTACATGGAGCGGGCACACCGCCATCGCCGCACGGTCACTTCATCAAGCTGGCATGGACCACGTCACGAGTCACGACCTGCATCGGCATGGCCGCACCGTTGCTTCTTTGAGCCGATGTCTATCACGCTGAACTACTTCAACACCTCGGCTGACATGGCAGCGGCAACGTCTCCTTACCGATCTGCTCCATCACCTCGTCTGGACCGAGGGCTTCGCCATCCCTTCATCAACCTCTTCCGGAGACTTCGGCGGTGTCAGCCGACCAGCTTCGTCATGTTAGTTGGACCGGGGGCTTTGCCTCGGCGAGCCAACCTTTACCAGCATCGCCATGCCGTCGCTTCACCGCCCATCAGGCAATGGGTATGCGGATCGAGTCCCAATTTTGGGAGTCACTTTTCTTCGGATTGCTACAACAAATAAACCAGGTGCTATTAATCCTAGCATTTTTTGCTTGTTTGGGTTTATTTTTCCCAAGGAAATATTACTATGGTTTGTTCCATCATCTGTACACAGGTCTATCAAATGGCGGCCGCATTAACGACGGTCTCGTGGTGGTTCGGTCAGTTTCCGTACATAGTTCGGCGAACGCCGCATCTGGAACTCGGACCAACCTGCGAATTTAGGCTTTGCCATGCCTTTAATGCATCACGCCGACGCCCTGCATGGACATTGACTTTGGCGCCAGGCCACATGTCTTTAAATAAATTATTTTGTGTAAATTAATTATGCGAGGATTTTTATATATTTATATTATTATTGTTGGCTTACACTATTTTACATGTGCAGGTAATGGACTTCGACTGCGTCACGTGGTCTCTTCGGCAAGCCGACACCATCGTCCCAATCGGCATAAATCGGCTCGCGTGATCACCTTGTTGGTCGTGTTGCCATACCGACGTGTTCCGTTGCCTCGGGGACTTCGGCATCGCCGAGTGAGCTCTACCTCATCGGGTGTTCGGCGCACAGGCCATATTTCCTTTATTATTCACTTCGCATAAATTATGAATTATGCAAGAATTTTTTTAAATTTGTTATTATTACTATTATCTCCGGTTTGCACTACTTTTTGTGCACAGGTAAATGATCCGGGTCGGGCAGTGTTGTCACCTCGGCGTACTGACATACCACGTCACCTCGGCTGGACAGGGGGCTTCGTTAACACTTCATTAACCCACGCCGGGGACTTCGACGTCACTCTGCCGGCCTGCATTGGCCGTCCTATGTCACCACTTCAGAGTGCCGAGCTCTTCGCTCCGCCACCTCGGGACCGGCTTTGGGAATGGAACCTTGTCCCACATCAAGCTCGGACCGCGTCATCAATGCCGAACACATTAACCAGCTAAGTCGCTTTCATGCTAAAAAACTTTCAGTTTTAAATTTTGTTCGGTTCGACCAAGCATTATACTTTTTTGGCAAAAAGTTGTTTATGAAAAACTTCCTTGTCAAAACTTTGTTTGTGACACAAATACCCCGTCTACTTGGGGGCTTCCTTTATGCAGCCTTTCCTCTTGCATATGCTTATACTTGTATGGCTTCGTTCCTTGTTCGTGTATTACGCTGCAATATGCACCATGTTGACTTAAGTGTTCCACAAGCTGGGTTGCCTTGCTCCTGTGTTTACCCCTACGTTCCCGATTGTTCGGCTAGGGAGTAAAGGGAGCACCTCTGCAATTGTCACGATCGGGTC
The DNA here is from genome assembly GCF_018294505.1 of Triticum aestivum. NCBI lineage: Eukaryota > Viridiplantae > Streptophyta > Magnoliopsida > Poales > Poaceae > Triticum > Triticum aestivum. Next base: position 328,311,944 of record NC_057811.1, on the reverse strand, counting down.
ATCCGAGCTCGGACCTCAGACTGGGTGAAGCCAAAAGCTAGCACTCTTATTGTTTTCAATCATGGTCGGCACACAACGGAACTCATGAGTACAAAAAATCTATTGTGCAAGTCTCATAGTAACAATGAGCAACCGAAGAAAGGTATCGGTGGGGGTACTATTTTCTTCGAAGATGCTTCTTACACTTCGTCAGTAATGTAGCATAAGTTCCCTGAGCGCGCTTTGTCTGTTACAGCCTTATGGCCTGATTGCCTGGTTACCAAAAACACCATCGATATTCTCCACAGGTGGAGTACATAACACTTTTTGGCCCTTGACCGAAGAGGGAGGAGCCGACGGTCGGTTAAGACGCATTTAAAGTTCGGGTGAACACATATATGATATAAGTACTTCAGTACATACAATCATTATACATTTTTTTACCCAAGTCACTTGGGGGCTCTTAAATTAGTATGAGCCATTTATAATAGATGTTTTCTTCTTAGTCGCTGCACAGTCTTTTTTTATCACTCCTTTCTCGACTCGAGTGTGTGGTCAATTGCCGGATAGCCTGTTTTCTCTCTAATGCCGCTCGAGTTTAGTTCGCTAAACTGGCTTAATGAGCAGTACTCCGCATTCGGGATAGGAGGTTGTAGCCGTAGGCTGACCCGCTTGAAGTCTTGAGATCGGATGTGTCATATTAATGCACGACAGAAGCACAAAAGTAAGACCAATTTTCGGATTGGCACCAAATGACTTGATTTAGTTCGGGCATAAAGTTTTTACTGAAGTTTTTTTGGGTTTTCGAGCCTATGGCACTTTTAAACTATTTGTGTGTTTCCAACATAAGTCTCGTAGTGCAACGCCGGACACCTTTAGAGATTCTGCAAAAGCATTCTCGGATATTGCTATATATGCATCGGTTTCGAATTGTGTCTTCGGTCAACAGTTGGGTTGCCCGGCTCCTGTGCTTGCCTCCTACGTTCCGCTTTGTTCGGCTAGGTGCGCAAAGGGAGAACCACTGCGATTGTGCTTCCAGCTAGCATGGTTAAAGCGCCCTAGTGGAGAAAGCCGAAAACTGACTGTCACAATAAGCGTAAACTGGTCAGCGATCCGATGACTGTATTAAACTATAAGATCGATAGAGGTCACCCCGTGTTAAATGACGATCCGTTCATAACATTGGCCAAAGTGTTTACGGCTTGACCTCGGCTGTCGCCGAACATTAACCGGGGGCTAGTAACTGGCCTCCCAACTTTAAGCTCCTATGACTAAGTGAAAGTTATAAAGCCCGCATATCTGATTGCCTCGTTTCCACTAACACAACCGCCTTCGGGCACCGAGACGTCGGCTAAGGGTTGTCTTGTTATTGTGAAAACACTCTGCATAGCATCTACAAGGGGGTGGAAGCCGACGATGGGCCACTTTCAACTGATAAACGGTCGCAATGGAGTCAAAATAAACATATCATTGGCATTTGTATTTAATATACAAGGGCTGCCTTCCATAATCATCGTTATAAAGCCATAAATATGCATCAATTTGACTTAAGATTTTGGCCAAGCTGGGTTCCCTAGCTCCTGTGCTTACCCCTATGTTCCCGATTGTTCGGCTAGGCAGTAAAGGGAGCACCTCTGTGATTGTTACTACCGGGTCATCCGAGTTAGTACCTCAGACTAGGTGAAGCCGAAAGCTAGCGATCTTAAAGGATATAATTGGTCGGCAACGACGGAAGTGAAAATTTAGGTTCGCTATAGACCACATAGTTCGGGAACTTTCCCCAAACTAAATCCTCAATATTTTCCACCCACATTGATCGGAGGTGAGGTTTCATGATCATGATCAGCATGACAACCCAAAGAAAGGAACCGATAGCGGGACTATTTTCCTTGGAAGATGTTTCTTACATTAAAAAGTAATATAACATATCTCTCCGCGTACCTTTGTTTATAAAACCGTATGACCGGATTGCCTTGTTTGTTGTAAATCTTTGCTCTTATAAAGGCTTTATAAAGAAGGACAAACACTCCCCGGCTGCTGGCCGAGGAGGTTGAAGCTGACGGTCGGTCAACAAAGTTTTGTACAATGCGGATCCGAGCATTAATGATGTAAAGTACTTGGATACATGGAATCATTACACATAATTTGTGATTTTACTCTGGATATCGATCCTTAATTCGGCCACCCATGTCCGCATTAAGGCTCGGGGGCTACTGGGCTTCGGGCTTATCATTTACTAATATTAAAGGGGCACATCGATCCCCTGATCTGGTGTTGCCACCCGACCAGTGTCTCGGGGGCTACTGCATCACCTATTCAATGCAGAGAATTCAAAGTGCTCAGTGTTCGGCATGACCGAACTAAGGGCAAGCGCGTCTTCGGACAATACTAAGTACCACTTGGGACTTATCCGACATCAAGCTAATATATCATGGCGACTTCTTACAACCCTGTGACGCCCCCGATTTGACCGTACACTAATCATGCACGCAAATGTGTACGATCAAGATCAGGGACTCACAGGAAGATATCACAACACAACTCTACAACATAAATAAGTCATACAAGCATCATAATACAAGCCAGGGGCCTCGAGGGCTCGAATACAAGTGTTCGATCATAGACGAGTCAGCGAAAGCAACAATATCTGAGTACAGACCTAAGTTAAACAAGTTTGCCTTAAGAAGGCTAGCACAAAAGTAGCAACGATCGAAAAGGCAAGGCCTCCTGCCTGGGATCGTCCTAACTACTCCTCGTAGCCGAACTCCATGTAGAATCATCCTCGGGGTCTCTAGCTCCTGGACTCCAGCATCTGGTTGTGACAACCAGGTATAGAAAGGGGAAAAGAGGGACAAAAGCAACCGTGAGTACTCATCCAAAGTACTCGCAAGCAAGGAGCTAAACTACATATGCATGAGTATATGTGTAAAGGGCCATATCGGTGGACTGAACTGCAGAATGCCAGAATAAGAGGGGGATAGCTAATCCTGTCGAAGACTACGCTTCAGGCCACCTCCATCTTGCAGCATGTAGAAGAGAGTAGAGGGTAAGTTCACCAAGTAGCATCGTATAGCATAATCCTACCCGGCGATCCCCTCCTCGTCGCCCTGTTAGAGAGCGATCACCGGGTTATATCTGGCACTTGGAAGGGTGTGTTTTATTAAGTATCTAGTTCTAGTTGTCATAAGGTCAAGGTACAACTCCGGGTCGTCCTTTTACCGAGGGACACGGCTATTCGAATAGATAAACTTCCCTGCAGGGGTGCACCACATAACCCAACACGCTCGATCCCATTTGGCCAGACACACTTTTCTGGGTCATGCCCGGCGTCGGAAGATCAACACGTCGCAGCCCCACCTAGGCTCAACAGAGAGGTCAGCACACCGGTCTAAACCCTATGTGCGCAGGGGTCTGGGCCCATCGCCCATTGCACACCTGCACGTTGCGTACGCGGCCGGAAGCAGACCTAGCCCCCTTAATACAAGCGCGAGCTTACGGTCCAATGCAGCGCGCGCCACTCAGTCGCTGACGTCAAAAAGAGCTTCGGCTGATACCACAACGTCGAGTGCCCATAACTGTTCCCGCGTAGTTGGTTAGTGCGTATAGACCAAATGGCCAGACTCAGATCAAATACCAAGATCTCGTTAAGCACGTTAAGTATCCGCGAACGCCGACCAGGGCCAGGCCCACCTCTCTCCTAGGTGGTCTCAACCTGCCCTGTCGCTCCGCCACAAAGTAACAGTCGGGGGCCGTCAGGAACTCAGGCCCACCTCTACCAGGGTGGAGCCACCTGTCCTTTCAGCCCCCTCATCAGAATCACTTGCGGGTACTCCTCAAGCCGACCCGACTTTAGTCACCACATGTGTCATGTATATAATGTATATAGTATATACCCGTGATCACCTCCCAAAGTGATCACGGCCCAGTAGTATAGCATGGCAGATGGACAAGAGTGTAGGGCCACTGATGGAACACTAGCATCCTATACTAAGCAGTAGGATAGCAGGTAAGGGTAACAACTGTAGCAACAATGACAGGCTATGCATCAGGATAGTATTAACGGAAAGCAGTAACATGCTACACTACTCTAATGCAAGCAGTATAGAGAAGAATAGGCGATATCTGGTGATCAAGGGGGGGGGCTTGCCTGGTTGCTCTGGCATGAAGGAGGGATCGTCAACACCGTAGTCGAACTGGGGGTCGCCGGCAGTCTCGGGGTCTACCGGAAAGAAGTAACGGAGGGGGAACACAATAAATAACAGAGCAATCAAAGCATCACAAAGCGTAGCATGGCAATACGTGGTGCTAGAGGTGACCTAACGCAGTAGTAGGTGATACCCGCGAAGTGGGAAAACATCTGGGAAAGTATTCCCGGTATTTTGCGTTTTCGGACAAATGAACCAGAGGGGGAAAGTTGCGTGTTTGCTATGCTAGGGACGTGTGGCGGACGAACGGACTACGTATTTGGATTCGTCTCGTCGTTCTGAGCAACTTTCATGTAGAAAGTATTTTCATCTGAGCTACGGTTTATTTTATATGATTTTCTAAAGTTTTAAATCATTTTAGAATTTATTTAATTAATTTAATTCAACATTATCCAGAATAGTGTTGACTGGTCGAACTGACATGTGGGTCCAGTGGGACCCACCTGTCATTCTCTTTTTAGGTTAATTAGGAATTAGCTAAACTAATTACTGTTTAATTAAACTAACTAGTTAATTAGATTAATTAAACAGGATTAATTAACTTAATTAATTAATAAATAAATAATTTTTATTTATTAATTTTTTAATCCTTTTTTTAATTGACGTTCTGGGGCGTGGGCCCCCCATGTCATTGGCACAGGGGCCATAGCGTGTGCGGGCGCTGAGTGCGGGCGTGGTGCCCGTGCCCGAGGCTGAACGGGGCTGGCCCCGGACGCAGCCCGCGGCGTGGGCACCGGCAGCCAGAACGCCGACCAGTGGGGGGGAGCCGCGGTGGACGGGGCGAGGCCAGGGACGGCGACGGGGCGGCGGTGCCTGAGCTAGTGGCAGAGGCGGGCGACGGCGGGCGAGCCACGGCAAGCAGTGGCGAGGCGCGGGCGTGGCTGGATGCAAAGGCACGCGGAGGCGGGCATGGTAGGCGTGGCGAGGCACGGTCAAGGCGCGAGGTGCGGGCGGAGGCCGTGGACGTCGCGGCGGAGCGCGAGCGGGCGCGGGCGGCGTGCGCGTGTGGAACGGTGTGTGCGTGCGCGCGGGACGATGCCGCGGCCGTGAGCGCGTGCGCGAGACAGAAGGAGGAGAGGAGGAGGCTGAGGCTCACAGGGGCCGTAGGAAAAGGGCAATGGAGCGCGGGGAGGAAGCCGGGGACGTCGCGACGCAGGGGAGGACGACGGCGAGGTCCGGGTGGGGGTGGCGCTCCGGCGTCGGCGGATGTGGTCCAGCGGCGTCAGAGGCGGGGCGGCATGGTCGAGGCAGTGCTCCGGGCGGTGGTGGACGGCGAAGGGCGTCGGGGGCGGAGCCGGGTTCGATCCCCCCTTCCCGATCCAGATCGGGATCGAGAGGTGGGGGGCAGACGAGGGAGAGTGGGGGGATCGTGGGGGGGGGGGGTGGTTGGGCTAGGGTTACGGGTGAGGGGGTTATGGGTTAGTAGGCAGGGGGTGGGCCGGCCTGGGGTTGGCCAGGTGGCCCAGTGGCCAGCTGGGCCGAGGCCCAGCGGGGGGGGGGGGGGGGGGGGTCTTTTCCTTTCTTTCTTTTTTTGTTTCCTTTTCTTCTTTTTTTATTTTTCTGTTCTGTTTTATTTTAGATACACATTGTTTTTAGCTTAGAAAAAATGATAACAACTCCTAAATTGATGTTTGAGAACCACCCACTGCCATAAATGTTTTACCCCGAAATAAATTAGCTTAGAATTTTATTAATCGAAAAATGTATTTACTTAATTGTTTTGCCGCAGTTCTAATCACTTTAGAGTAATTAATTATTTTATAAAAATGTTGTTTCTCCACCAATACTATCGATGATTTAATTGTCACAATAAGAACATTTTAGTTTTGAGAATTTGAAAACTTTAATTGATTGACTTGACTTTGAATTTGAAATTTGATTCGGTTTTGAACTAATGCAAGATTTGCAACAGTAATCGAAGTGACGTGGCATCATTAATGTGGGATTACTGTAGCCTAATTATCCGGGCGTCACAAACCCTCTCTCAGGGGCCTGTCCGCCGATCATTATTTCTAATATATTACACTGTGTTTCTATTCGTACGTATGCTGCCGAGCTAGGAGTTGATCCTCAGGCCGATTTTGCAAATCGACCTGAGTCTCAGGCGCTACTAGGATCAGCAGTTTTGTGTTTTCCTTCAGGTGCATCTTGGGGTTTAGACCGACACACACCTGGAGGGCTGTTGGATATACATATAATGGCTATATATCTCGGTAGAGAATAAATTGCACCAATCAAAAATCAGCCCGCGGTCGGGGTGGTGCACCACCTCGGAAGCAGTCCGGCATAAAGCTCGGGCACCAGTGGCTTGCTCCATAGAGGGCATTTCCGGCATTGAGCTCGGCTGAATTCGTTCAATCTTTTAAAAGACGAAGGTAGTTTACAACACCTCGGACGCTGACCACCGTTGGAGCTCGGAAGTGGTCCAGCATAAAGCTCGGATTCGAATGGCTCGTTCCATAGAGAACTTTTCAGCGTTAAACTCGGATAACCTCCTTCAAACCTTTTCAAGCCAAGGTGATCTATGGCACCTCGGATATAGTCCGGCATTGGTGCTCGGCTGCGAAAGATATCTCGAATGCAGTCCGGCGTTGGAGCTCGGATGCAAGAGGACACCGCCGCACGGGAACAACTTCAAACCCGAGGTGTGGCGTAAATAATAATAATAAGGCATTGATAAAGGCCGAGAACTTAAAGGGGCTCCTCAGATACCCGACGTGTAAACTCTTCGGATTCACTTCGGCGATCCTCAAGATCGAAGATGAGAAGATTTGTTGAACCAGCTTTCAAGACCGAAGACTGAATATGAAGAACAGTTCGGAAGGATCGAGGAGCGTCCCCAACTTGAAGACCGGTTCGGTGGACTACTTACGGTGCCCTGGACTAGGGGGGGCTCACTACATCGTCTCCGGACCAGGTGGATCGAGCCGAGGACCCCCATGGCGGTTCACTCATGGGCCACTTCGGGCAACCCATGCCGCATATAAGGAGTATTCCACAAGACATGGTGATCAAGACAAGGACTCCTCTCCACCAACGTATTCGGCTAGGACTCTTGTTATCCTAGGCCTCTGGTGCATTATATAAGCCAAGGCCAGGCTAGTCAATAGATCGTTATGACATTACTCATCATACCTCTAGGGTTTAGACCACAACATATGATCTCGAGGTAGATCAACTCTTTTAATCTCTATATTCATCAAGATCAATCAAGCAAGAAGTAGGGTATTACCTCCATTAAGAGGGCCCGAACCTGGGTAAACATCGTGTCCCCTGTCTCTTGTTACCCATCGATCCATGACACACAGCTTGGGACCCCCTACCTGAGATCTGCCGGTTTTGACACCGACAATCACAACCCAGACAATTGCTTAGTCGTGTGCGGCGCCCCCTCCACCGTTTACACACCCAGTCATATTTTCGTAGTGCTTAGTCGAAGTCCTGCGGAGATAGCTTCACCATCACCATCACCACACCGTCGTGCTGCCGGAACTCATCCACTACCTTGCCGTCTTGCTGGATCAAGAAGGCGGAGGACGTCATCGATCTGATCGTGTGCTGAACGCGGAGGTGTCGTACGTTCGTTGCTCGATCGGTTGGAAAGCGAAGAAGTTCGACTACATCAACCGCGTTGTTAAACACTTCCGCTTACAGTCTATGAGGGTATCTAGACACACTCTCCCTCTCGTTGCTATGCATCTCCATGGATAGATCTTGCGTGTTCATAGATTTTTTTTGTTTTCCATGCAACGTTTCCCAACAGGAGGTGTAGCTTTGCACTCTTCTCACTGCCAACTCAAGCAGTGGGTGCGTGAAGTCAATGCAGTAGAACCAGCAGTTGATGCCCAGAAGCCATTGATATGGTCCAACACGCCCATCATTTTTTACGCTGAGGATCACCCTGATCAAACAACAACATTTAGGTGCTTGCCATTGTTGGTTTAACCAACAATTCGCAACCTCAAAGTGACAAAAATGTTGGTTGATTGTGGGGCTGGTCTCAACTTGATTTCACCTGATGTGATCAAGAAGCTACAGATTTCTGATGATGATCTGAATAAGACTGACACGTTCCAAGGGATCGATCCAGGAAGGAGCCAGCCGAAGGGCAAGATCACTCTGCTAGTGACATTTGGCAGGGAACTCAACTACAGGAAATAAAAGATTGTCTTGGCCGTCGTCAATAGCTCATTGCCATATAATGGGATCCTTGGCCGCCCAACACTGGCAAAATTCATGGCAGCATCCCACTATGCATACAACACATTGAGGACGCTAGGGCCGATGAGCATCATCACCATCCATTCTGACAAGAAGGATGCGCAGATCTGCGCTGAACAACTCTACTGGGAAGCAGTTGCAACATCTGCCGCCAAGGCGCTTGCTCCTACCGACAAAGCTCCCGGGGGGAAGAAGAGGAAGAAGACTGGTAAGACCACTGACTCTGGCAAGTGCACCTCTTTAGAGTGTTGTGCTCCCGTTGAGGATGTGCCAGAGAGCTTTGCCGGCAAGAGCAAAAACAACAAGGCTGCTCCACCAGAGACCAAGAAGGCGCCCGTCAAGGAGGACGGCACGGGGGGACTTTGACCATAAGTTCCACCATCGATGATAAATAGGAAAGTGCGCTCGTTGCTTTCCTGTGGGCAAATGTCGATGTGTTTGCATGTCAACCATCTGACATCCCTGGTGTTCCCAGGGAGTAATTGAGCACCATCTTGCTATTTGTCCTCACGCGTGACCCGTCAAGCAGAAGGTGAGGAAGCAAGCTTTGGAACGACAACAGTTTATTGCCAAAAAAAGAAAGAAGTTGGAAGCGGCAGGCCTAGTCAGAGGTGTACTCCATCCTACGTGGTTGGCCAATCTAGTTGTTGTGCGCAAGGCGAACGACAAGTGGTGGCTTTGTATTGACTATATAGATATCAATAAAGATTGCCCGAAGGATACTTTTCCCTTGTCACGCATCGACCAGATTGTTGACTCCACTACTGGATGTGACTTGCTGTCGTTTCTTGATGCCTACTTTGGGTATCACCTGATTTCATGTCAAAGGAAGATGAAGAGAAGACCGCTTTTATCACTCCATGTGGCACGTATTGCTTTATATGTATGCCTTTCGGATTGAAAAGTGCTCGTTCGACATTCGCAAGAGCAGTCCAAATTGGTTTGAGCCCCAGCTGCACAGAAATGTGGAAGCGTATATGGATGACATAGTGGTCAAAACCAAGGACAACGCAACACTAATACAAGATCTAGAAGAGACATTTGCTAATCTGCGAAGATTAATCTGAAGCTCAACCCCGAGAAGTGTGTGTTTGGCGTCCCATCTGGCAAGCTTCTTGGGTTCTTTGTTTCTCAACATGGAATTGAAGCTAATCTGGACAAGATCAAAGCAATTGAGCAGATTGAAGCACCGAAGTGAGTCAAGGATGTGCGCCGCCTTGCCGGCTGCATTGCTCCACTATGCAGCTTCATCTCCAAATCTACTGAGCGCACATTGCCATTTCTCAAAATTTTGAAAAGGCTGGTCCAATGAAGTGAACTCTGGAAGTGGAGACTGTGCTGCAGGATTTGAAGAAGTACATGTCTTCTGCACCAACACTGGTTGCGCCAAGACTGCATGAGCCGTTGTTGTTATACTTGGCGGCGATGAATCAAGTGGTCAGTGCTGCACTAGTGGCGGAGAGGGAAGCTGAAAATGAAGAAGCAGCTGATGACCCACAAGTATAGGGTATCAATCGTAGTCCTTTCGATAAGTAAGAGTGTCGAACCCAACGAGGAGCAAAAGGAAATGACAAGTGGTTTTTAGCAAGGTAATTTTCTGCAAGCACTGCAATTGTTGGTAACAGATAGTTTCATAGCAAGATATTTTGTAACAAGCAAGTAACGGTAATGGTAAATAAAGTGCAGTAAGGTAGCCCAATCCTTTTGTGGCAAAGGAGAAGCCAAAATGGTTTCCATTAATAGGCAAAGCACTGTTGAGGGTACACGGGAATTTCATCTAGTCACTTTCATCATGTTGATTCGATTTGTGTTCGCTACTTTGATAACTTGATATGTGGGTGGACTGGTACTTAGGTGCTATTCTTACTTGAATAAACCTCCTACTTATGATTAACCACCTCGTAAGCATCCGCAACTACGAGAAAAGTATTAAGATAGAATCTAACCATAGCATTAAACTTTTGGATCCAAATCGGTCCCTTACGGAATAGCGCATAAACTAGGGTTTAAGCTGCTGTCACTCTAGTAACCCATCATCTAATAAATACTCCACAATGCATTCCCTTAAGCCCAAATATGGTGAAGTGTCATGTAGTCGACATTCACATGACACCACTAAGGGAATCACAACATACATACCATCAAAATATCGAACACATATCAAGTTCACATGATTACTTGCAACAAGATTTCTCCCGTGACCTGAAGAACAAAAGTAACTACTCACAAATGATAATCATGCTCAAGATCAGAGGGGTATTAAATAGCATAATGGATCTGAACATATAATCTTCCACCAAATAAACCATATAGTAATCAACTACACGATGTAATCAACACTACTAGTCACCCACAAGCACCAATTTAAGGTTCCGGTGCAAAGATTGAACACAAGAGATGAACTAGGGTTTGAGAGAGATGGTGTTGTTCAACATGTTGATGAAGATTGCCCTCCCCAAGATGGAGAGTTGTTGGTGATGATGATGACGATGATTTCCCCTCCGGGAGGGAAGTTCCCCCGGCGGAATCGCTCCGCCGTAGGGCAAAAGTGCTCCTGCCCAAGTTCCACCTCGAGACAGCGGCGCTTCATCCCGAAAGTCCTCTCCTTATTTTTTTCTAAGTCAAAATGACTTATATACCAGAAGAGGGGCACCGGAGGTGGGGCGAGGAGGGCACAGCCCACCAGGGCACGCTCGGGCTCCCTGGCGCACCCAGGTGGGTTGTGCCCACCTGGTGGGCCCCCTCTTGTGGTTATTTGCTCTAATATTCCTCATATATTCCAAAACAATTCTCCGTAAATTTTCAGCACATTTGGAGATGTGCAGAATAGGTAACTCTAATGTAGCTTTTCCAGGTCTAGAATTACAGCTGCCGGTATTCTCCCTCTTTGTGTAAACCTTGCATATTATGATGGAAAAGGCATTAGAATTACTCCAAAAGGCATTATTATGCATAAAAACATAGTAAATAACAGTAGGTAAACATGATGCAAGATGGACGTATCAACTCCCCCAAGCTTAGACCTCGCTTGTCCTCAAGCGAAAAACTGATATCAAAAAACATGTCCACATGCTTAGAGAGAGAGGTGTCGATAAAAACAAAATATGGACATAGAAGCATCTTGTATATTATTATAACAGCAACAAACTTTATCATAGAACCAAGGTTGGAAAACGCGGTAGGCGTAAGCGAGGCGGTTCGCCTTCGCCTAGTGCCTAGGCGGTGCTTAAGCGCCCTAGGCACAACCTAGGCGATTATATAATTTTTAGTATTAGGGTGTATATGTGGTTATTATATGTGTATTTTATTAATTTAGGGCATATAAGTATGTTAACGACCAGCAACTACGATTGGAATATAGCCCTTTTGGCATATCAATGCAGTATAGCATGATTACTCGCTTGGGTAGACAATTTCTTACTTGATCTGCCTAGACTTCTGCTTATGCCCTAGGCGAGGCGTTGGGGCATTTCCTAGCGCCTAGGCGTGCCTAAGCGCCTCCTAGGCACTGCCTTTTCCAACAGAGCATAGAACTTTTATCACATAACTTTTATCATAAACTTCTTATAAACAAGTGACAATTCACCACAACATCGAAGTATAAAGCATAAACTCTATTGAAAACCAAAAGACTATGTTCTCAGTCAACTTTGCAACTACAATTCATCATCTTTTCAGGAAGGGTCTCGTATCGGAGCCTTTTCGAAAGTCCACATACTCAACCATCAAATAGTCTTCTATGATTGCTAACACTCACCGCATACCCATGAGCAAAAAGTTTCAACCAGACACATAGGAAGATAGGGGCTTATAGTTTCGCCTCCCAACGTATTCACCTCAAGGGTGATGTCAACAATAATAACTCATGCCCACCCATATTCAACTGGATATATGTGCCTAGATCTTCCACCTGATGCTTACAAAAGATAAAATAAAATAGGAATAGGGAAGAATACTCTGACTCTTGCATAAAAGTAAATGCATAAAAGTAAAAGATAGGCCCTTCGTAGAGGGAAGCAGAGGTTTCAATGCGCTTTTTGGTTGTATGCTCAATCTCTTAGTGCAAAAGAACGTCATGTTATATTGCCCCTTGTGATAGCAACCTTTATTATGCAGTCTGCCGCCTTTATTATTTTGCCATCACAAGTTCGTGCAACGCTCAATTTTCTCTTACACTAAATGATCTAACACATTTATAAGCCATTTTTATTGCCTTATTGCACCGATGACAACTTACTTGAAGGATCTTACTCAATCCATAGGTAGGTATGGTGGACTCAAAGAAAGATTTGGGTTTAAGGGTTTTTGGATGCACAAGTAGTATTTCTACTTAGTGCGGATTTTTTGGCTAGCAAAGATAGGGGGGAAAGCACCACATGTTAAAGGATCTATGACAATATAACTTCTATGTGAATATGAACAAGCATAAATCATTACATTGTTTTCCTTGTCCAACGTCAACAATTTTGGCATATAATAATTTGATGGGGGCTCACAATCATAAAAGATGTCCAAGATAGTGTATTTGCATGTGAATCTTCCCTTCCCTTATTAATTCTTTCATGAATTGCATCATTGACCAATGCTATGTTTGTCAATCTCGAATAAATTTTACTACTTATACTTTTCCTTATGTGATGTCATTCCTTATCATAAGATTAGCATATGTTTGTCAATCTCGAATAAATTTTACTACTTATACTTTTCCTTATGTGATGTCATTCCTTTTCTTTCATGAATTGCATCATTGACCAATGCTATGTTTGTCAATCTCGAATAAATTTTACTACTTATACTTTTCCTTATGTGATGTCATTCCTTATCATAAGATTAGCATATGATCTTTTTCATTTATTTTCCTTTCTTTTTGTTGGAACATGAAATTAAAGAGAGCAAAACTCAAACTAAACTTTACTATATATCTCGCACACGATTACAAGGATAGATAGATCACTAAGCAAACACTCAAAGAAAGATCGGACTAAATTTTTATTCAACTAAAGCAAAAGATAACTAAGGATCGAACTAAAATAAATAAAGGCAAAAGATAGTGGTGCTGATACGATACCGGGCACCTCCCCCAAGCTTGGCACAAGCCAAGGGGAGTGCCCATACCAGATACTCAAGTCTCCTTTGGTGATGAAGAAGTTGGTGGTGATGAGGTAGTAGCGATCTTATTTTTCTTCCTCAGCTTACGCTTGACGATGGAATTTTCCTCCTTTAAGTCACCGATCTCCTGCTCAAGTTCTAATATCTTTTTGCATAATTCCTGCTTGTTTTCCTGCAAGAGACGCAAGGGGACAAACCGAATCTTAGGTTTCTTTGCTTTGTTGGGGAGACTTGACTTCTTGAATTCCACGTGAATGTCCCCAGGTTGAGGCAATGGAACTTCATCTTCGTCTGAGCTTGTCTCCTCCTCCCCTTTAGGATCACAGTCTTCTTCCTCCTCCGAGGTCCAACCATAATGCTCCACATCCCCATAAACCTTGGGGTCTGCGATAAAATCAGAAACATAGCTCTCACCCTCCGAGTCTTGGATGACATATTTTCAGATCTATCAAGAAAACAACGAGAAAGAAGAACAGAAGATTTCTCCGCGATACGGTGGTTGATACGTCTCCAACGTATCTATAATTTTTGATTGTTCCATGCTATTATATTATCCATCTTGGATGTTTTATATGCATTTATATGCTATTTTATATTATTTTTGGGACTAACCTATTAACCTAGAGCCCAGTGCCAGTTTTTGTTTTTCCTTGTTTTGAGTTTTGCAGAAAAGGAATATCAAACGGAGTCCAATTGCGCTGAAAATTTACGGTGATTTTTATGGACCAGAAGAAGCCCCCGAAGCAAAAGAGTTGGGCCAGAAGAGCCACGAGGCCTCCACAAGGGTGGAGGGCGTGCCCTACCCCCCGGGCGCGCTCTCCGACCTTGTGGGCTCCTCGTGGACCCCCCTGACGTGAAACCGATGCCAAAAATTCCTATAAATACAGAAACCCTCGAAAAGAAACCTCGATCAGGAGTTCCGCCGTCGCAAGCCTCTGTAGCCACCAAAAACCAATTGGGACCCTATTCCGGCACCCTGCCGGAGGGGAAAATCACCACCGTAGCCATCTTCATCATCTCGGCGCTCTCCATGACGAGGAGGGAGTAGTCCACCCTCGGGGCTGAGGGTATGTACCAGTAGCTATGTATTTGATCTCTCTCTCTCTCTCTCTCTCTCGTGTTCTTGATTTGGCACGATCTTGATGTATCGCGAGCTTTGCTATTCTAGTTGGATCTTATGATGTTTCTCCCCATCTACCTTCTTGTAATGGATTGAGTTTTCTCTTTGAAGTTATCTTATCGGATTGAGTTTTTAAGGATTTGATAACATTTGATGTATGTCTTGCATGTGCTTATCTATGGTGACAATGGGATATTCACGTGATACACTTTATGTATGTTTTGGTGATCAACTTGCGGGTTTTGTGACCTTGTGAACTTATGCATAGGGGTTGGCACACGTTTTCGTCTTGACTCACCGGTAGAAACTTTGGGGCACTCTTTGAAGTTCTTTGTGTTGGTTTGAATAGATGAATCTGAGATTGTGTGATGCATATCGTATAATCAAACCCGTGGATACTTGTGGTGACATTGGAGTCTAGGTGACATTAGGGTTTTGATTGATGTGTGTCTTAAGGTGTTATTTTAGTACGAACTCTAGGGCTGTTTGTGACACTTATAGGAATAGCCCAATAGATCGATCAGAAAGAATAACTTTGAGGTGGTTTTGTACCCTACAATAATCTCTTCGTTTGTTCTCCGCTATTAGTGACTTTGGAGTGAATCTTTGTTGCACATTGAGGAATTGTTACATGATCTAATTATGTTATCATTGTTGAGAGAACTTGCTCTAGTGAAAGTATGAACCCTAGGCCTTGTTTCAAAGCATTGCAATACTGTTTTCGCTCACTTTTTCTACTAGTTACCTTGCTGTTTTTTATATTTTCAGATTACAAAAACCTATATCTACCATCCATATTGCACTTGTATCACCATCTCTTCGCCGAACTAGTGCACCTGTACAATTTACCATTGTATTGGGTGTGTTGGGGACACAAGAGACTCTTTGTTATTTGGTTGCAGGGTTGTTTGAGAGAGACCATCTTCATCCTACGCCTCCCACGGATTGATAAACCTTAGGTCATTGATAACCCACAAGTATAGGGGATCGCAACAGTTATAGAGGGTAAAGTATTCAACCCAAATTTATTGATTCGACACAAGGGGAGCCAAAGAATATTCTCAAGTATTAGCAGCTGAGTTGTCAATTCAACCACACCTGGAAGACTTAATATCTGCAGCAAAGTATTTAGTAGCAAAGTAGTATGGAAGTAATGGTAACGGTGGCCAAAGTAATAGTAGCAGTTTTGTAGTAATTGTAACAGTGGCAACGGAAAAGTAACTAAGCAAAGATCAATATGTGAAAAGCTCGTAGGCATTGGATCAGTGATGGATAATTATGTCGGATGCGATTCGTCATGCAACAGTTATAACATAGGGTGACACAGAACTAGCTCTAGTTCATCAATGTAATGTAGGCATGTATTCCGAATATAGTCATACGTGCTTATGAAAAAGAACTTGCATGACATCTTTTGTCCTACCCTCCCGTGGCAGCGGGGTCCTATTAGAAACTAAGGGATATTAAGGCCTCCTTTTAATAGAGTACCGGACCAAAGCATTAACACTTAGTGAATACATGAACTCCTCAAACTACGGTCATCACCGGGAGTGGTCCCGATTATTGTCACTTCGGGGTTACCGGATCATAACACATAGTAGGTGACTATTGACTTGCAAGATAGGATCAAGAACTCACATATATTCATGAAAACATAATAGGTTCAGATCTGAAATCATGGCACTCGGGCCCTAGTGACAAGCATTAAGCATAGCAAAGTCATAGCAACATCAATCTCAGAACATAATGGATACTAGGGATCAAACCCTAACAAAACTAACTCGATTACATGGTAAATCTCATCCAACCCATCACCGTCCAGCAAGCCTACGATGGAATTACTCACGCACGGCGGTGAGCATCATGAAATTGGTGATGGAGGAAGGTTGATGATGACGATGGTGACGGATTCCCCTCCCCGGAGCCCCGAACGGACTCCAGATCAGCCCTCCCGAGAGAGATTAGGGCTTGGCGGTGGCTCCGTATCGTAAAACGCGATGAATCCTTCTCTCTGATTTTTTTCTCCCCGAACGTGAATATATAGAGTTGGAGTTGAGGTTGGTTGAGCCTCAGGGGGCCCACGAGGCAGGGGGCGCGCCCTAGGGGGTGGGCGCGCCCCCCACCCTGGTGGACAGGGTGTGGGCCCCCTGGAGTTGATTCTTTCGCCAGTATTTTTTTATATATTCCAAAAATATTCTCCGTGAAGTTTCAGGTCATTCCGAGAACTTTTATTTCTGCACAAAAATAACACCATGGCAATTCTGCTGAAAAAAGTGTCAGTCCGGGTTAGTTCCATTCAAATCATGCAAGTTAGAGTCCAAAACAAGGGCAAAAGTGTTTGAAAAAGTAGATACAATGGAGACGTATCAACTCCCCCAAGCTTAAACATTTGCTTGTCCTCAAGCAATTCAGTTGACAAACTGAAAGTGATAAATAAAAAAATTCACAAACTCTGTTTGCTCTTGTTGTTGTAAATATGTAAAGCCAGCATTCAAGTTTTCAGCAATGATAATGAACTAACCATATT
The DNA here is from genome assembly GCF_018294505.1 of Triticum aestivum. Taxonomy (NCBI): domain Eukaryota; kingdom Viridiplantae; phylum Streptophyta; class Magnoliopsida; order Poales; family Poaceae; genus Triticum; species Triticum aestivum. The sequence goes on along the minus strand of NC_057811.1, from coordinate 328,294,783 downwards.
CACAATAACACTTAGGTCTCATGTTTACCCATATCAACGACATAATCAACTAGCGAGCAATAATAATAAATCTCGGATGACAACACTTTCTGAAAACAATCATAATATGATATAACAAGATGGTATCTCGCTAGCCATTTCTAAGACCGCAAAACATAAATGCAGAGCACCTCTGAAGATCAAGGACTGACTAAACATTGTAATTCATGGTAAAAGAGATCCATTCATAGTCATACTCAATGTAAACTAATAGTAATGCATGCAAATGACAGCAGTGCTCTCCAACTGGTGCTTTTTAATGAGGGTGATGACTCAACATAAAAGTAAATAGATAGGCCCTTCACAGAGGGAAGCAGGGATTTGTAGAGGTGCCAGAGCTCAATTTTTGAAATAGAGATAAATAATATTTTGAGCGGCATACTTTCATTGTCAACATAACAACAGAGAGATCTCGATATCTTCCATGCTACACACATTATAGGCGGTTCCCAAACAGAATGGTAAAGTTTATACTCCCCCACCACCAACAAGCATCAATCCATGGCTTGCCCGAAACAACAGGTGCCTCCAACTAACAACAGTCCTGGGGGAGTTTTGTTTGCAATTATTTTGATTTGAGCATGGGACTGGGCATCCCGGTGACCGGCCATTTTCTCGTGAGTGAGGAGCGGAGTCCACTCCTCGTGAGAATAACCCACCTAGCATGGAAGATATAGACATCCCTAGTTGATACATGAGCTATTCGAGCATACAAAACAGAATTTCATTTGAAGGTTTAGAGTTTGGCACATACAAATTTACTTGGAACGACAGGTAGATATCGCATATAGGAAGGTATGGTGGACTCATATGGAATAACTTTGGGGTTTATGGAAGTGGATGCACAAGCAGTATTCCCGCTTAGTACAAGTGAAGGCTAGAAAGAGACTGGGAAGCGACCAACTAGAGAGCGACAACAGTCATGAACATGCATTAAAATTAATCAACACTGAGTGCAAGCATGAGTAGGATATAATTCACCATGAACATAAATATCGTGGAGGCTATGTTGATTTTGTTTCAACTACATGCGTGAACATGTGCCAAGTCAAGCCACTCGAATCGTTCAAAGGAGGATACCACCCTATCATACCACATCACAACCATTTTAATAGCATGTTGGCACGCAAGGTAAACCATTATAAACTCCTAGCTAATTAAGCATGGCATGAGCAACTATAATCTCTAATTGTCATTGCAAACATGTTTCATTCATAATAGGCTGAATCAGGAACGATGAACTAATGATATTTATAAAAACAAGATAGGTCGAGTTCATACCAGCTTCTCTCATCTCAATAAGTTCATCATATATCGTCATTATTGCCTTTCACTTGCACGACCGAATGGTGTGGATAATAATAATAGTGCACGTGCATTGGACTAAGCTGGAATCTACAAGCATTTAATACAAGGGAGAAGACAAGGTAATATATGCTCTTTGTTAAATCAACAATAATGCATATAAGAGCCCCTTCAACATTTTCATCATGGTCTTCCCCTCTCGACCCCCAAAGAAAAGAAAGGAAATAGAACTATTTAAACGGGAAAGCTCCCAACAAGCAAAAGAAGAACGAGAAATCTTTTTGGGTTTTCTTTTAGTTATTACTACTACAGGCATGGAAAGTAAACTAGCTAAAGACTACAACTAATTTTTTTTGGTTTTTCTTAAGGTTTTTCAAACACACAAGAAGAAGGCTTAAAACAGAAAATAAACTAGCATGGATATTACAATGAAAAAGTATGAGCACCGACAACTAGAATGAGTGTGTGAACATGAATGTAATATCGCTGAGAAATACGTACTCCCCCAAGCTTAGGCTTTTGGCCTAAGTTGGTCTATGGCCACGGCTGGCCTGGCGGATATCCAAAGTTGTAACTGGGGTCGTACTGAGATGCAGCGGTTATTGCCTGATGAGCTGCAGCGGCTATTGCCTGATGAGCTGCATCTTGGAGGCGAGCTACCTCCGTCCTCCTCTCATACTCGTTCGCCTCCTCCCTGGTTATAACATATATCCCTTTTGCCTGAAAGTCAAAGAAAGCAGGAGCAGGGAGAGCAACATGGACAGTGCGATGTCTGTCAAAGATTAGTCGGTATTGGAGGAACTGTTCATTCCTCTCAACAAACTGATGACGAACCATAGCATTATAATCTAGATAAGCAGGGGCAATTCCATATCATTTTCATGTATGGGTATCTCAAGATAATTAGCTACACGAGTTGCATAAATTCCACCAAACAAGTCTCCACTTAAACTATTAAGATGCAACCTTCGTGCAACGATGGCCCCCGAGTTATATTGTTTATCACCTAATACCGCACTTTTGAGGACACAAAGATCTGGAACGCACATGTGACAAGCCTCATCTTTACCATTAATGCATCTACCCACAAAGAGAGCAAAATAATGTATGACAGGAAAATCAATGCTCCCTATGGTAGCTTGTGTGATGTCCCTAGATTCCCCCACAGTGATACTAGCAAGAAAATCTTTATATTTAGATTTACGCGGTTCACTAACATTACCCCACTGTGGGAGTTTACAAGCAGCATTAAAATCTTCTAGGTCCATAGTATATGATTTATCATAAAGATCAAATAGAACAGTGTGAGAATTGCGCGAGGATGTAAATTTAAACCTTCTCACAAAGGAATCAGTTAGGTAGCGGTATTGCGGGCACTTATCTGACACGAAGCCCTCAAGATCAGCATTATGCACATATGCGTCCAATTCATCCTTGATACCTGCTCCGACCATAAACTCCTCTGACGGCCATTCACAAGGCCCACTTGAGCTTCCCTTGGTAGTTCATAGTCCGGCTCACGTATCGCGAGCCTAGGTGCCTGCTTCCTTGAGGAACCACCTTGGTACATTTTCCTAAACATATTTCTTCCTCTGAAAAAATTTCTGAAATTTTTAGTAACTCAAAATAAAAATGAACCAAACTCAACAAGATTGATAGTAACTACTCCCACAAGTGCCTAGAGGCTATATCATGCATTAGAACTACTTGGGACCATATAAATTTGACATGCAAGCTCAAGAACAGTGTCACCTAAGCAGCAAAAATTTGCAGTAAATAAAGCATTAGAACAAAAACTAATTGGACCATTGGAGGAGTCACATACCGAAGAACAATCCCCCAAAGCAGTTTCGTGAATGGAGCTTTGAGCAAGGAGATCGAAAATCGCAGCAAGATGAGCTAGAACACGAGTTTGAGCTAGGGGAGGATTTTTCTGGAGGAAGAAGATGTGTGTGGGTGCTGGAATAAGTGGAGGGGGGCCACGTGGGGTCCACGAGGCAGGGGGCGCGCCCTGGACCCTCGTGGCCAGGTGGTGGCCCCCTCTGGTGTGTTCTCAGTGCCAGATATTCTTAAATATTCTACAAAAAATCATATTTCATTTTTGGGATATTTGGAGAACTTTTATCTTCGGGGTATTTTTTTATTGCAAGGACAATTCAGAAAACAGACAGAACATACTATTTTTGCTTTATTTAATCTAAATAACAGAAAGTAAAAGGAGGGTACAGAGAGTTGTGCTTTCTAACTTCATCCATCTCATGCTCATCAAAAGGAATCCACTAACAAGGTTGATCATGTCTTGTTAACAAACTCATTCCGAATTGCATGAAACCGGAGAATTTTCGAATATCACTAGGTTACCTCAACCGGGATATGCACGTCCCCAATAATAAGAATATCATATTTGTTTTTGACAGTAGGAAGAGGAAATTCAAAACCTCCAATAGTAATCGTTGGAATTTTTCCAATAGAATTGATAGTGTGGACTTGAGGTTGTTTCCTCGGAAAGTCTACCGTATGCTCATTACCATTAACATGAAAAGTGACATTGCCTTTGTTGCAATCAATAACAGCCCCTGTAGTATTCAAAAAGGACCTACCAAGGATAATCGAGATACTATCGTCCTCGAGAATATCAAGAATAACAAAGTCCGTTAAAATAGTAACGTTTGCAACCACAACAGGCACATCCTCACAAATATCGACAGGTATAGCAGTTGATTTATCGGCCATTTGCAAAGATATTTCAGTAGGTGTCAACTTATTCAAATCAAGTCTACGATATAAAGAGAGAGGCATAACACTAACACCGGCTCCAAGATCACATAAAGCAGTTTTAACATAGTTTCTTTTAATGGAGCATGGTATAGTTGGTACTCCTGGATCTCCTAGTTTCTTAGGTATTCCACCTTTAAAAGTATAATTAGCAAGCATGGTGGAAATTTCAGCTTTCGGTATCTTTCTTTTATTCGTAACAATATCTTTCATATACTTAGCATAAGGATTCATTTTAAGCATATCAGTCAAACGCATACGCAAAAAGATAGGTCTAATCATTTCAGCAAAGCGCTCAAAATCCTCATCATCCTTTTTCTTGGATGGTTTAGGAGGAAAAGGCATGGGTTTCTGAACCCATGGTTCTCTTTCTTTACCGTGCTTCCTAGCAACGAAGTCTCTCTTATCATAACGTTGATTCTTTGATTGTGGGTTATCAAGATCAACAGCAGGTTCAATCTCTACATCATTGTTATTTCTAGGTTGAGCATCAACATGAACATCATCATTAATATTATCACTAGGTTCATGTTCATTACCAGATTGTGTTTCAGCATCAGAAATAGAAATATCATTGGGATTCTTAGGTGTGTCAACAACAGGTTCACTAGAAGCATGCAAAGTCCTATCATTTTTCTTTTTCTTCTTCTTAGAAGAACTAGGTGCATCAACATTAGTTCTCTGAGAATATTGCTCAATTCTCTTAGGGTGGCCCTCAGGATACAAAGGTTCCTGAGTCAGTTTCCCCCTCTAGTCATAACTCTAACAGCATTATCATTTTTCTTATTATTGAATTCATTGAGCAAATCATTCTGAGATTTAAGCACTTGTTCTACTTGAGTGGTAACCATAGAAGCATGTTTACTAATAAGTTTAAGTTCACCCTTAACTCTAGACATATAATCACTCAAGTGTTCAATCATATAAGCATTACGTTTCAATTGTCTACCAACATAAGCATTGAAGTTTAGCATTGGCTAGCAGACTTATAACGAGGAATATCACCTTCATCAAATCTATAGAGAGAATTTACCTTTACTACTTGTGTCGGGTTATCAAGACCATGTATTTCTTCAATAGGTGATAAATTCTTGACATCTTCAGCTTTAATACCCTTTTCTTTCATAGATTTCTTTGCCTCTTGCATATCTTCAGGACTGAGAAATAGAATACCCCTTTTCTTCGGAGTTGGCTTAGGAATTGGTTCAGGAAGTGTCCAATTATTATCATTACTCAACATATTATTCAATAGCAATTTAGCTTGATCAACAGTTCTTTTCCTGAAAACACAACCAACACAACGATCCAGGTGGTCTCTGGAAGCATCGGTTAGTCCATTATAAAAGATATCAAGTATTTCATTTTTCTTGAGAGGATGATCAGGCAAAGCATTAAGTAATCGGAGAAGCCTCCCCCAAGCTTGTGGGAGACTCTCTTCTTCAATTTGCACAAAATTATATATTTCCCTTAAGGCAGCTTGTTTCTTATGAGCGGGGAAATATTTAGCAGAGAAGTAATAAATCATATCCTGGGGACTACGCACACAACCAGATCAAGAGAATTAAACCATGTTTTAGCATCACCCTTTAATAAGAACGGAAATAACTTAAGGATATAGTAGTAACGAATTTTTTCCTCATGAGTGAATAGGGTGGCTATATCATTTAATTTAGTAAGATGTGCCACAACAGTTTCAGATTCATAGCCATAAAAAGGATCAGATTCAACCAAAGTAATTAACTCAGGATCGACAGAGAAATCATAATCCTTATCAGAAATACAAATAGGTGAAGTAGCAAAAGCAGGGTCATATTTCATTCTAGCATTCAAAGACTTTTCTTTCAGCTTAGCTAACAATTTCTTAAGATCATATCTATATTTGCAAGCAAAAAAGTCTCTAGCAGTTTCTTCATCCATAACATAACCCTCAGGTAGATCAGGCAATTCATATCTAGGGGGAGAATCTTCATCATCACTTTCATCAATATTATCAGTTTCAATAATTTCATTCTCTCTACCCTAGCAAGTTGTTCATCAAGAAATTCACCTAATGGCACAGTATTATCAAGCATAGAAGTAGTTTCATCATAAGTATCATGCAAAGCAGAAGTGGCATCATCAATAACATGCGACATATCAGAATCAATAGCAGGAGTAGTTAGGTGTCGCAAGTTTACTCAAAACAGAAGGTGAATCAAGTGCAGAGCTAGATGGCAGTTCCTTACCTCCCCTCGTAGTTGAGGGATAAATCTTGGTTTTTTCGTCTTTCAAGTTCCTCATAGTGATCAACAGATATAAATCCCAAGTGACTCAAAGAATAGAGCTATGCTCCCCGGCAACGGCGCCAGAAAATAGTCTTGATATCCCACAACTATAGGGGATCGCAACAGTTTTCGAGGGTAGAGTATTCAACCCAAATTTATTGATTCGACACAAGGGGAGCCAAAGAATATTCTCAAGTATTAGCAGTTGAGTTGTCAATTCAACCACACCTGGAAGACTTAATATCTGCAGCAAAGTATTTAGTAGAAAAGTAGTATGGAAGTAATGGTAGCGATGGCAAAAGTAACAGTAGCAGTTTTGTAGTAATTGTAACAGTGGCAACGGAAAAGTAACTAAGCAAAGATCAATATGTGAAAAGCTCGTAGGCATTGGATCAGTGATGGATAATTATGTCGGATGTGATTCATCATGCAACAGTTATAACATAGGGTGACACAGAACTAGGTCCAGTTCATCAATGTAATGTAGGCATGTATTCCGAATATAGTCATACGTGCTTATGGAAAAGAACTTGCATGACATCTTTTGTCCTACCCTCCCGTGGCAGCGGGGTCCTATTGGAAACTAAGGGATATTAAGGCCTCCTTTTAATAGAGTACCGGACCAAAGCATTAACACTTAGTGAATACATGAACTCCTCAAACTACGGTCATCACCGGGAGTGGTCCCGATTATTGTCACTTCGGGGTTACCGGATCATAACACATAATCGGTGACTATTGACTTGCAAGATAGGATCAAGAACTCACATACATTCATGAACACTTGGGCCCTAGTGACAAGCATTAAGCATAGCAAAGTCATAGCAACATCAATCTCAGAACATAGTGGATACTAGGGATCAAACCCTAACAAAACTAACTCGATTAAATGGTAAATCTCATCCAACCCATCACCGTCCAGCAAGCCTACGATGGAATTACTCACACACGGCAGTGAGCATCATGAAATTGGAGATGGAGGAAGGCTGATGATGACGATGGCGACGGATTTCCCTCTCCGGAGCCCCGAACGGACTCTAGATAAGCCCTCCCGAGAGAGATTAGGGCTTGGCGGCGGCTCCGTATCGTAAAACGCGATGAATCCTCCTCTCTAATTTTTTTCTCCCGAACGTGAATATATAGAGTTGGATTTGAGATCGGTGGAGCCTTAGGGGGCCCACGAGGTAGGGGGCGCGCCCCAGGGGGGTGGGCGCGCCCCCCACCCTCATGGACACGGTGTGGCCCCCTGGAGTTGATTCTTTCGCCAGTATTTTTATATATTCCAAAAATATTCTCCGTGAAGTTTCAGGTCATTCCGAGAACTTCTATTTCTGCACAAAAATAACACCATGGCAATTCTGCTGAAAACAACGTCAGTCTGGGTTAGTTCCATTCAAATCATGCAAGTTAGAGTCCAAAACAAGGGCAAAAGTGTTTGGAAAAGTAGATACGATGGAGACGTATCGATCATCCACTTGAGGGAAAATTTCTACTGTCCTACAAACCTCTGCACTTGGAGGCCCAACAACGTCTACAAGAAGAAGGTTGCATGGTAGACATAAGTGGTCAATAGGTTAGGGGGGTAAACGGGAGAAAAATGGAGTCCAGAAGGTACCTGAGGTGGGCACAACCCACCTTGGCGCGCCTGGCAAGCCCACCAGGGTTGCCTTCCTGGTTGTTTCTTATTTTCCTATTTTTTTAAATATTCCAAAACTGATAGAAAATGTTTTTGCAGATTTTTAGGAGTCCGTTTGCTTACCGTATCATGTACCTCCTCTTTTTTCATGATTCTGGAGTGTTCCGGAAGGTTTCTTTTATGTGTTCCTCCGGTGTCATGGTTTGAATAATATTGCTTTCAACATTAATAGGCATACCTGAGATATAGTGTTTAATTCTTTGCCCATTGACAACCTTCGGGTTAGTACCTTCGGCATTATTTATTTTGATAGCCCTAGAACGATAAACTTCTTCGATAACATAAGGTTCTTCCCACTTGGAGAGAAGTTTTCCTGCAAAGAATTTAAAATGAGAGTTGTACAAAAGGACATATTCACGCACTTTGAACTCACACTTTTGGATTCTTTTATCATGCCATCTTTTAACTTTTTCTTTAAATAATTTGGCATTTTCGTAAGCTTGGGTTCTCCACTCATGTAGTGAGCTAATATCAAATAACCTCTTTTCACCGGCAAGTTAGAAATCATAGTTGAGTTCTTTAATTGCCCAATATGCTTTATGTTCTAGCTCAAGAGGCAAATGACAAGCTTTTCCATAAACCATTTTATAAGGAGATGTACCCATAGGATTTTTGTAAGCTATTCGGTAGGCCCAAAGTGCATCGTCTAATTTCTTAGACCAACTCTTTCGGGACCTATTGACTATTTTTTGTAAAATTAATTTGATTTCTCTATTGCTAAGTTCAACTTGACCACTAGACTGAGGATGATAGGGTGATGCAATTCTATGGTTAACATCATACTTAGCAAGCATTTTCGGGAAGCACCATGAATAAAGTGTGAACCACCACCAGTCATTAAATATCTAGGGACTCCAAACCTTGGGAAAATAACTTCCTTAAGCATTTTAATAGAGGTGTTTTGCTCAGCACTACTAGTTGGAATAGCTTCTACCACTTAGTAACATAATCAACAACAACCAAAATATGTGTATACCCATTAGAGGAAGGAAAAGGTCCCATGTAATCAAAACCCCAAACATCAAATGGTTCAACAACAAGAGAATAGTTCATAGGCATTTCCTGACGCTTACCAATATTACCAGTTCTTTGACATTCATCACAAGATAAAACAAACTTACGGCAATCCTTGAAGAGAGTAGGCCAATAAAAACCATATTGCAATACCTTATGAGCAGTTCTATCTCCCGCGTGATGTACTCCATAAGCTTTGGAGTGCCATTTCCGTAGGATTTGTTCCTGTTCATGCTCGGGTACACAACGTCTAATAATACCATCTACTCCTTCTTTGTAAAGATGTGGGCCATCCCAAAAGTAATATCCTAAATCATAGAGGAATTTTTTTTCTTTTCTTGGTATGTGAAACTAGATGGTATATATTTAGCAACAATGTAATTAGCATAGTCAGCATACCAATGAGTGTTATGAGAGACATTTATTGCAACTAGTAGTTCATCAGGAAAACTATCATCAATTGGTAGTGGATCATCAAGAATATTTTCTAGCCTAGACAAGTTATCAGCTACGGGGTTCTAAACTCCTTTTCTATCAGTAATATGTAAGTCAAATTCTTGTAGCAAGAGAACCCACCTAATGAGTCTAGGTTTAGCATCTTTCTTTTCCATAAGATATTTTATTGCAGCATGATCGGTGTGAACAGTTACTTTAGAATCAACAATATAAGATCTTAATTTATCACAAGCAAACACAACTATTAAAAATTCTTTTTCAGTAGTAGCATAATTTCATTGAGCACTGTCTAGAGTTTTACTAGCATAATGGATAACATTTAACTTTTTATCAACTCTTTGTCCTAGAACAACACCAATAGCATAATCACTAGCATCACACATAATTTCAAAGGGCAAGTTCCAATCAGGTGGTTGTACTATAGGTGCAGAAGTTAAGGCTTTCTTAAGTGTTTCAAAGGCTTCTACACAATCATCATCAAAACAAGTGGAACATCCTTTTGTAAAAGATTTGTAAGAGGCCTAGAAATTTTAGAGAAGTCTTTAATAAACCTCCTACAGAAACCAGCATGACCAAGAAAACTACGAATACCTTTAATATCTTTAGGACATGGCATTTTATCAATTGCATCAACTTTAGCTTTATCCACCTCAATACCTCGTTCAGAAATTTTATGTCCCAAGACAATACCTTCATTAACCATAAAGTGGCACTTCTCCCAATTCAAGACAAGATGAGTTTGCTCGCATCTTTGCAAACCTCGATCAAGGTTGCTTAAGCAATAATCAAAAGAAGTTCCATAAATGGAGAACTCATCCATGAAAACCTTAACAATCTTTTCACAAAAATCATAGAATATAACAGTCCTACATCTTTGAAAGGTAGCAGGTGCATTGCATAAACTGAAAGGCATACGTCTATAAGCATAAGTTCCAAAAGGGCAAGTAAAGGTGGTTTTCTCTTGATCGGGTTGTGAAACAGGTATTTGAGAAAAACCAGATTATCCATCAAGGAAACAAAAGTGTGTGTGCTTAGATAATCTTTCTAGCATTTGATCAATAAAAGGCAAAGGGTAATGATCTTTTGTAGTTGCTTTATTTAATTTTCCAAAATAAATTACCATTCTATAGCCAGTGACAATTCTTTGTGGAATGAGTTCATTTTTATCATTAGGAACAATAGTAATACCTCCCTTCTTAGGGACACAATGAACGGGACTTACCCATCTACTATCAGTTATGGGATAGATTATACCTGCTTCCAAAAGCTTTAGTATTTCAGTTCTTACCACTTCTTTCACTTTAGGATTCAAACGTCGTCGGTGATCAACAATGGGTTTAGAATCAGGTTCCATATTAATCTTGTGTTGACATAGAGTGGGACTAATGCCCTTAAGATCATCAACAACATATCCAATAGCAGCACAGTGCTTCTTTAGAATTTTTAATAATCTTTCTGCTTCATGCTCTGAAAGGTTAGCACTAATAATAACAGGATATATATGTTTCTCATCAAGATAAGCACATTTCAAAGTATCTGGAAATTGTTCCAATTCAAACACAGGATCACCCTTAGGTGGAGGAGGACCTCCTAGAGTTCCAATAGGCAAATTGGTTTTAAGCAGAGGACGTTGTTCAAAGAATATTTTATCTATTTCATTTCTTTCACGCATATGCATATCATTTTCGTGGTCTAGCAAATATTGTTCTGGTAGATCAGTAGGAGGCACGGCAATAGAAGCAAGACCAACTATTTCATCCTTACTAGGTAATTCTTTCTTATCATGGTTTCTACTAAACTTAGAAAAATTAAACTCATGAGACTCATCACCAAAGCTAACACGGACGGTTTGTTTCTCACAATCTATTTTAGCATTAACGGTGTTCAAGAAAGGTCTACCAAAGATAATGGGACAAAAGTCATCTTGCGGGGAACCAAGAATAAGAAAATCAGTGGGATATTTTATTTTCCCACGCAAGACTTCAACATCTCTAAAAATCCCAAGTGGTTTGATGGTGTCTCTATTAGCAAGTTTAATAGTAACATCTATGTCTTCTATTTCAACGGGTGCTATACCATTCATAATTTCTTGGTATAAGGTAAAAGGAATAGCACTCACACTAGCACCTAAGTCATATAAACCATGATAACAGTGATCTACTATTTTGACTGATACAACAGGCATGCCAACAACAGGTCTATGTTTATCATTCTCATCGGGTTTAGCAATTCTAGCAGCTTCATTACATAAGTATATAACACGCCCATCTATATTTTCTACCAAGATATCTTTAACCATAGCCACACTAGGTTCTACTTTGATTTGTTACGATGGTTTAGGTGCTCTAATATTATTTTTATTAACCACGGTTGAAATCTTAGCATGTTCCTTTATCCTAACAGGGAAAGGTGGTTTTTCAATATAAGCAGTAGGAACAACTGGATCAACATTGTAAATGATAGTTTCATCTTTAACCACAACGGTTCTTTAATTTCTTCTTTAATAAGTGGATGATATTTAAACCACTTCTTCTTAGGGAGATCGACATGCGTAGCAAATGATTCACAGAAATAGGCTACTATCTCAGAGTCAAGTCCATATTTAGTGCTAAACTTATGAAAAGCATCGGTATTCATAAAAGATTTAACACAATCAAACTTAAGCTTAATACTTGACACTTTACCTTCGTCGAGTTCCCAATCTTTAGAGTTGCATTTAATTCTTCCTAGAAGATCCCACCTGAATTCAATAGTCTTCTTCATAAAAGAACCAGTAGAAGAAGTATCGAGCATGGATTGATCATCACGAGAAAGCCGAGCATAAAAGTTCTGAATAATAATTTCCCTTGACAGCTCATGATTGGGGCATGAATATAATATTGACTTAAGCCTGCCCCAAGCTAGAGCGATACTTTCTCCTTCACGAGGCCAAACATTATTTATATAATTCCGATCACGATGAACGTAGATGCATAGGATAATGTTTTTGGTGAAATTCCAATTTCAATTGATCCCAATTCCAAGATCCAATATCATCACATAGCCTATACCATGCCAATGCTTTTCCCTTCAGAGATAAAGGGAAAACCTTCTTCTTAGCTTCATCTCCGGGTAAACATGCAAGCTTAAATAATCCATAAATTTCATCGACATATATCAAGTGCATATCAGGATGTTCGGTTCCATCTTCTGCATAAGGATTAGCTAGCAGTTGTTCTATCATACTCGAAGGAATTTCATAACCAATATTTTTAGTAGGTGCAGTAGGTTGAGGGGAAACTAATTGTGGTTCCCCTAAAAGGATTTTTCTCCATAGTAGCAAGTGACAATAAATTGCAGCACGTAGTAATAGTTTTTCCTTACCAATTTCCAGTTACGAAGAGCGCTTCACTCCCTAGCAACGGCGCCACAAAAGAGCCTTGATGACCCACAAGTATAGGGTATCAATCGTATTCCTTTCAATTAGTAAGTATGTCGAACCCAATGAGGAGGAGAAGGAAATGACAAGTGGTTTTTAGCAAGGTAATTTTCTGCAAGCACCGAAATTGTCGGTAACAGATAGTTTGATAGCAAGATATTTTGTAACGAGCAAGTAACGGTAATGGTAAATAAAGTGCAGCAAGGTATCCCAATCCTTTTGTGGCAAAGCACAAGCCAAAATGGTTTCTTATAATAGGCAAAGCGTTCTTGAGGGTACACGAGAATTTCATCTAGTCACTTTCATCATGTTGATTCGATTTGTGTTCCCTATTTTGATAACTTGATATGTGGGTGGACCGGTGCTTAGGTGATATTCTTACTTGAACAAACCTCCTACTTATGATTAACCCCCTCGCAAGCATCCGCAACTACGATAAAAGTATTAAGATAAAATCTAACCATAGCATTAAACTTTTGGATCCAAATCGGTCCCTTACGGAATAGCGCATAAACTAGGGTTTAAGCTGCTGTCACTCTAGTAACCCATCATCTAATAAATACTTCACAATGCATTCCCTTAAGCCCAAATATGGTGAAGTGTCATGTAGTCGACGTTCACATGACACCACTAAGGGAATCACAACATACATACCATCAAAATATCAAACACATATCAAGTTGGGAAAATTTTGTTTTTGCCACTATAGATTTTGCCAATTTTCCTTATGCCACTCTAGATTTTGACATTTCAATTTTGCCACTCTTAGTTTTTGACAATTATCACAATTGCCATTCCTGTGGAAAAGGGAAAATTTTCAAAGTGGCAATTGTGATAATTGTCAAAAGCTATAAGTGGCAAAAATGAAATAAATTTATTTTGTTTTGCCACAGAATGGCAATTGTGATAATTATCAAAAACTAAGAATGGCAAAAGTGAAATGTCAAAATATAGAGTGGCATAAAGAAAATTGGCAAAATCTAGAGTGACAAAAACAGAATTTTCCCTATCAAGTTCACATGATTACTTGCAACAAGATTGTTGGGGAACGTAGCATGCAATTTCAAAATAATTCCTACGATCACGCAAGATCTATCTAGGAGATGCATAGCAACGAGATGGGGAGAGTGTGTCCACGTACCCTCGTAGACCGAAAGCAAAAGCGTTAGTTTAACACGGTTGATGTAGTTGAACGTCTTCACGATCCAACCGATCAAGTACCGAACGTACGGCACCTCCGAGTTCAGCACACGTTCAGCTCGATGAAGTTCCTCGAACTCTTGATCCAGCAAAGTGTCGAGGGAGAGTTTCATCAGCACGATGGCGTGGTGGCGGTGATGGTGATGTGATCCGCGCAAGGCTTCGCCTAAGCACTACGACAATATGACCGGAGCAGTAAACGGTGGAGGGGGCACCGCACACGGCTAAGAAACAATTGATGTGCATTGGGGTGCCCCCTGCCCCCATATATAAAGGAGGGAGAGGGAGAGGGCCGACCTTGGCGCGCCCCCAAGGGGGAGGAGTCCTACTAGGACTCCAAGTCCTAATTCGTCCACCTTCCTTCTTTCGGAGGGGGAAAGGGGGGAGGAGAGGGAGAGGGAGAAGGAAAGGGGGGCCGCGCCCCCTCCCCTTGTCCAATTCAGACTGTCCAGGGGGGCACCCCTTGTGGGCTGCCCTCTCTCTCCCCTATTGCCCATGTTGCCCATTACTTTCCCCGGGGGGTGCCGGTAACCCCTCGGTACTCTGATAAATAGCCGAATCACTCTGAAACCATTCCGGTGTCCGAATACTATCGTCCAATATATCAATCTTTACCTTTCGACCATTTCGATACTCCTCATCATGTCCGTGTTCTCATCCAAGACTCCGAACAATCTTCGGTCACCAAAACACATAACTCATAATACAAACCGTCATCAAACGTTAAGCGTGCGGACCCTACGGCGAGAACTATGTAGACATGACCGAGACACATCTCCAATCAATAACCAATAGCGGAACCTGGTTGCTGATATTGGTTCCTACATATTCTACGAAGATTTTTATCGGTCAAACCGCAATGACAACATACGTCATTCCCTTTGTCATCGGTATGTTACTTGCCCGATATTCGATCGTCGGTATCCTCATAGCTAGTTCAATCTTGTCACATTGCTTGCAAGGCTTATCATGATGTGCATTACCGAGAGGGCCCAGAGATACCTCTCCGATACTCGGAGTGACAAATCCTAATCTCGATCTATGCCAACCCAACAAACATCTTTGGAGACACCTGTAGAGCATCTTTATAATCACCAAGTTACATTGTGATGTTTGATAGCACACAGGGTGTTCCTCCGGTATTCGGGAGTTGCATAATCTCATAGTCAAAGGAATATGTATAAGTCATGAAGAAAGCAATAGCAATAAACTTAACGATCATTAGGCTAAGCTAACGGATGGGTCTTGTCCATCACATCATTCTCTAATGATGTGATCCCGTTCATCAAATGACAACACATGTCTATGGTAAGGAAACTTAACCATCTTTGATTAACGAGCTAGTCAAGTAGAGGCATACTAGGGACACTTTGTTTTGTGTATGTATTCACACATGTATCAAGTTTCTGGTTAATACAATTCTAGCATGAATAATAAACATTTATCATGATATAAGGAAATATAAACAACAACTTTATTATTGCCTCTAGGGCATATTTCCTTCAGTAATCTAGATTACATTGTAATGATTCTAACACCCATGGAGTCTTGGTGCTGATCATGTTTTGCTCGTGGAAGAGGCTTAGTAAATGGGTCTATAACATTCAGATCCGTATGTATTTTGTAAATCTCTATGTCTCCCTCCTTGACTTGATCGCGGATGGAGTTGAAGCATCTCTTGATGTGTTTGGTTCTCTTGTGAAATCTGGATTCCTTCGCTAAGGCAATTGCACCAGTATTGTCACAAAACATTTTCGTTGGACCCGATGCACTAGGTATTACACCTAGATCAGATATGAACTCCTTCATACAGACTCCTTCATTTGCTGCTTCCGAAGCAGCTATGTACTCCGCTTCACACGTAGATCCTGCCACAACGCTGATGCGGAGCATCCCACAGTCATCCCCATGGACGTATCGACATCTCCCACGACACCACTTGAACCAATGACAACAGCCCGAGCAAAGGCTATCGAAGATAAAGGTGAACTCGCTCCTCTCCGAACTACCACTTTCTACACATGCGACATGGCTACTACCTTAAGCAGAAACACTATCTGTGATCAGGTACTTGGAAGAAGGCCACGGAGCAGCTACATCCAACGGACAAGACGGCGAGGACACCAAGTATGAGGGATAAGAAGAAGAGCTGCAAGAAGAGCTACAACCACCGGACGACCGCTCCAGACCGGATGTCCAGTCCCTGAAGGCCACTCCAGCCAGAGGAAGCCAGGCCAGTGAATGCTACAGCGACCAGACATCCTCCCAGGACCGGACGACCGACAACTCCCAGCGACTGGACGTCCGGGCTCCACTGGAAATCCGGCAGGTCCCCAATAGAATGAAATCATCGGAAGTCTGAAGCCATCAGACGTTCGACGACCGGCCGTCTCCGGAAATCCGGTGCCACTTCAACGAGCCGAAATTACGGAAGTCCGGCGACTTTCGGATGTCCGGACGCCCGCGAGCCACCGGACGACCGGAACCCACCGGACGTCCGGTACCTGTCTCCGCACAGTTTTGGGCCCGAGGCCCATGTACCCCTTCACTTCGCCCCCATTTGCACTAAGACTATAAATAGACCTCCTCCTCCTCCTAGTTAGGGTTAGCGTTGAGATAGCTCATATGTGAGATAGAGCCTCGCTCAACCACCCGGATCTACTCCACCGAGAGAGACCGTCACCTCTACGGAGAAGATCCATCTTGGATTGAAGACCCCTAACGGGATGACCTTCAAGACCTCCTCACGGAGAAGAACGTGCTACTTGTATCGTCCCTTGTTGATCGTGGATCGTGTATCTCCTTTGTGCTTCGAGGATCTAGCATATGTGTGACCGAATCTTGTTGGTTTGAGTGATTATCTCGTATTTCCCCTCGTGTTCTTCGTGTTCTTTGTAGGAACCCTGCTACCTCTTGAGCACTGCGTTGGTTTTCCCTTGAAGAGAAAAGGGTGATGCAGCAAAGTAGCGTAAGTATTTCCCTAAGTTTCTGAGAACCAAGGTATCAATCTAGTAGGAGGCTACGCGCGAGTCCCTCGCACCTACACAAAACAAATAAATCCTCGCAACCAACGCAATAAGGGGTTGTCAATCCCTTCACGGTCACTTACGAGAGTGAGATCTGGTAGATATGATAGGATAATATTTTTGGTATTTTTGTGATAAAGATGCAAAGTAAAATAAAAGCAAAGGAAATAACTAAGTGTTCGAAGATTAATATGATGAAGATAGACCCCGGGGCCATAGATTTCACTAGTGGCTTCTCTCAAGAGCATAAGTATTTTATGGTGGGTGAACGAATTACTGTTGAGCAATTGACAGAATTGAGCATAGTTATGAGAATATCTAGGTATGATCATGTATATAGGCATCACGTCCGAGACAAGTAGACCGACTCCTGCCTGCATCTACTACTACTACTCTACTCATCGACCGCTATCCAGCATGCATCTTGAGTATTAAGTTCATGGAAACAGAGTAACGCCTTAAGCAAGATGACATGATGTAGAGGGATAAATTCATGCAATATGATAAAAAAAACCATCTTGTTATCCTCGATGGCAACAATACAATACGTGCCTTGCTGCCCCTACTGTCACTGGGAAAGGACACGGCAAGATTGAACCCAAAGCTAAGCACCTCTCCCATTTCAAGAAAGATCAATCTAGTAGGCCAAACCAAACTGATAATTCGAAGATACTTGCAAAGATAACCAATCATACATAAAAGAATTCAGAGAAGATTCAAATATTGTTCATAGATAATCTTGATCATAAACCCACAATTCATCGGTCTCAACAAACACACCGCAAAAATAAGATTACATCGAATAGATCTCCACGAGAGAGGGGGAGAACATTGTATTGAGATCGAAAAAGAGAGAAGAAGCCATCTAGCTACTAACTATGGACCCGAAGGTCTGAGGTAAACTACTCACACTTCATCGGAGAGGCTATGGTGATGATGTAGAAGCCCTCCGTGATGGATGCCCCCTCCGGCGGAGCTCCGGAACAGGCCCCAAGATGGGATCTCGTGGGTACAGTAGGTTGTGGCGGTGGAATTAGGTTTTTGGCTCCGTATCTGATCGTTTGGGGGTACATAGGGGTATATAGGAGGAAGGAGTACGTCGGTGGAGCAACAGGGGGGCCACTAGGGTGGAGGGCGCGCCCTGGGGGGTGGGCGCCCCTACCTCGTGGCCTCCTCTTTTGTTTCTTGACGTAGGGTCCAAGTCTCCTGGATCATAATCTTCCTAAAAATCACGTTCCCGAAGGTTTCATTCCGTTTGGACTCCGTTTGATATTCCTTTTCTGCGGAACTCTGAAATAGGCAAAAAAACAGCAATTCTGGGCTGGGCCTCCGGTTAATAGGTTAGTCCCAAAAATAATATATAAGTGAATAATAAAGCCCAATAATGTCCAAAACAGTAGATAATATAGCATGGAGCAATCAAAAATTATAGATACGTTGGAGACGTATCAGGCATCCCCAAGCTTAATTCCTGCTCGTCCTCGAGTAGGTAAATGATAAAAACAGAATTTTTGATGCGGAGTGCTACTTGGCATAATTTCAATGTAATTCTTCTTAATTGTGGTATGAATATTCAGATCCGAAAGATTCAAGACAAAAGTTTAATATTGACATAAAAATAATAATACTTCAAGCATACTAACAAAGCAATTATGTCTTCTCAAAATAACATGGCCAAAGAAAGTTATCCCTACAAAATCATATAGTCTAGCTATGCTCTATCTTCATCACACAAAGTATTTAAATCATGCACAACCCCGATGACAAGCCAAGCAATTGTTTCATACTTTTAACGTTCTCAAACTTTTTCAATCTTCACGCAATACATGAGCATGAGCCATGGATATAGCACTATAGGTGGAATAGAATGGTGGTTGTGGAGAAGACAAAAAAGGGGAGAAGATAGTCTCACATCAACTAGGCGTATCGACGGGCTATGGAGATGCCCATCAATAGATATCAATGTGAGTGAGTAGGGATTGCCATGCAATGGATGCACTAGAGCTATAAGTATATGAAAGCTCAACAAAAGAAACTAAGTGGGTGTGCATCCAACTCGCTTGCTCACGAAGACCTAGGGCATTTTGAGGAAGCCCATCATTGGAATATACAAGCCAAGTTCTATAATGAAAATTTCCCACTAGTATATGAAAGTGAGAAAATGAGAGACTCTCTATCATGAAGATCATGGTGCTACTTTGAAGCACAAGGGTGGTAAAAGGATAGTAACATTGTCCCTTCTCTCTTTTTCTCTCATTTTTTTATTTGGGCCTTTTCTCTTTTTTATGGCCTCTTTTCTCTTCTTTTTTCATCTGGAGTCTCATCCCGACTTGTGGGGGAATCATAGTCTCCATCATCCTTTTCCTCACTTGGGACAATGCTCTAAAAATGAAGATCATCACACTTTTTATTTTCTTACAACTCAACAATTACAACTCGATTCTTAGAACAAAATATGACTCTATATGAATGCCTCCGGCGGTGTACCGGGATATGCAATGAATCAAGAGCGACATGTATGAAAGAATTATGAACGGTGGCTTTGCCACAAATACGATGTCAACTACATGATCATGCAAAGCAATATGACAATGATGGAGCGTGTCATAATAAACGGAACGGTGGAAAGTTGCATGGCAATATATCTTGGAGTGACTATGGAAATGCCATGATAGGTAGGTATGGTGGCTGTTTTGAGGAAGGTATATGGTGGGTGTATGATACCGGCGAAAAGTGCGCGGTATTAGAGAGGCTAGCAATGGTGGAAGGAAGAAGGGTGCGTATAATCCATGGACTCAACATTAGTCATAAAGAACTCATGTCCTTATTGCAAAAATCTACAAGTTATCAAAGCAAAGTATTACGGGCATGCTCCTAGGGGGATAGATTGGTAGGAAAAGACCACCGCTCGTCCCCGACCACCACTCATAAGGAAGACAATCAATAAATAAATTATGCTCCGACTTCATCACATAACGGTTCACCATACGTGCATGCTACGGGAATCTCAAACTTTAACACAAGTATTTCTCAAATTCACAACTACTCAACTAGCATGACTCTAATATCGCCATCTTTATATCTCAAAACAATTATCAAGCATCAAACTTTTCTTAGCTTTCAACGCACTCATAAGAAAGTTTTTACAAATCTTGAATACCAAGCATATTAGGATTATTTAAGCAACTTACCATCTATTTAAGACTCTCAAAATAATCTAAGTGAAGCATGAGAGATCAATAGTTTCTATAAAACAAATCCATCACCGTGCTCTAAAAGATATAAGTGAAGTACTCGAGCAAAACTATATAACTCAAAAGATATAAGCGAAGTACATAGAGTATTCTAACAAATTCCAAATCATGCATGGCTCTCTAAAAAGGTGTGTACAGCAAGGATGATTGTTGTAAACTAAAAATCAAAGACTCAAATCATACACGACGCTCCAAGCAAAACACATATCATGTGGTGAATAAAAATATAGCTCCAAGTAAAGTTACCGATGGAAGTAGACGAAAGAGGGGATGCCTTCCGGGGCATCCCCAAGCTTTGTCTTTTTGGTGTCCTTAGATTATCTTGGGGGTGCCATGGGCATCCCCAAGCTTAGGATCTTGCCACTCCTTGTTCCATAATCCATCAAAATCTTTCACCCAAAACTTGAAAACTTCACAACACAAAACTCAACAGAAATCTCGTGAGCTCCGTTAGCGAAAGAAAACAAAAGACCACTTCAAGGTACTGTAATGAACTCATTCTTTATTTATATTGGTGTTAAACGTACTGTATTCCAACTTCTCTATGGTTTATAAACTAGTTTACTAGCCATAGATTCATCAAAATAAGCAAACAACACACGAAAAATAGAATCTGTCAAAAACAGAATAGTCTGTAGTAATCTGTAACTAACGCAAACTTCTGGAACTCCAAAAAATCAGCCAAAATAGGAAGACCTAGAAAATTTGTTTATTGATCAGAAGAAATTGGAATCAGTATTTTATCACGTTCTGGTGATTATTAACAATTATTTTCGTGAACAGAAAGTTTCTGGAAATTACAGCAAGATCAAATAACTATCATCCAAGAAGAGCCTATAGGTTTAAATTGGCACAAACACTAATTAAAACATAAAAACACATCTAAACAGAGGCTATATCAAAAAGTTATTCCTAAACAGAAGCAAAAAGCAAAAAACTAAAAATAAAATTGGGTTGCCTCCCAACAAGCGCTATCGTTTAACGCCCCTAGCTAGGCATAAATAATTTTGACGATGCGCACATGAAAGATAATAATTGAAACACAAAGAGAGCATCATAAAACACATGACAAACACATCTAAGTCTAACATACTTCCTATGCATAGGCATCTTATAGGCAAACAAATTATCAAGGCAAGCAAAAACTACCATATGCAAGGAAGCGGAAAGAAACAATAGAAATCTCAACATAACGAGAGGTACTTTAGTAACATGAAAATTTCTACAACCATATTTTCCTCTCTCATAATAATTACATGTAGGATCATATTCAAATTCAACAATATAGCTATCACATAACATATTCTCAACACAATCCACATGCATGCGAAGTTGACACTCTTCCAAAATCGTGGGATTATCATTAACTAAAGTCATGACCTCTCCAAGCCCACTTTTATCAAAAAATTCATAAGATTGATCAAAATCCAAATATGTGGGATCTAAAGTTGACACTTACAAACCCACTTTCAATATTATTGCAAACACTATTATCAATCTCATATTCATCATGGGGCTTAAATAAATTTTCAAGATCAAAAGAAGAATCACCCCAATCATGATCATTGCAACAAGTAGTAGACATAGCAAAACTAGCATCCCCAAGCTTAGGGTTTTGCATACTATTAGAACAATTGACATCAAGAAAATTTATAGTAAAATCATTGCAATCATGCTTTTTATCGAAGGAACTATCAAGTATGGGTGCAATAGCAACGATCGCATGCTTAACATACGGCACTATAGCAAATTCATCTTCATAAATATGGGCATCATGGCCACAAGAATAGCAAGCATCATGTTCATCAAGGGATATTTCAATCAAGTCATTGGAATCATAATTATCTATAGATTCATGCATATCATTATTTTCTTCCAAAGCAACAGTCATTATCTCAATAAATTCTTTGACATAGACATTATGAGCACATTTTTCATAGCAATATTTAAGTATGACGGAATTTTCAGATTTGTTGAGAGTAAAATCATACTTTTCAATCAAAGAAGCAACTTCATGAGCACCCTTAAAAATGACAAATTCTTCAATTTGTTCGATATCATAGTAACTATAAACACCCTTTGCATAAGAAGATAAGATTTCATTATCATTGAACTCACATAGGTAGGGAAGGTATTTTTAGGGTTCTTAGAGCAACAAGTAAAATCACAAATTTCACAAAGATTCCAAGCATAGCATAGCAAACTATTTATATGATACCATAAGAGCTTCCCTTTTTCAGACAAATGATGACGCACAAAATGAGCATGCTCATCTAAAGATTTCCCATCAACTAGGCTAGTTGGGGTTTCGGCACGAGCGCATAAGGATCGAAGATGATCCAAGTAGAACACTTTAAGTGGATCCATATCAATAGATTTTTAGCAAGCAAAGATGCAAGCAAATAGAAGGCACGTGGAAACACAAACAAAAAGGCATACGTGAAGAAGGCGAATAAAACGGCAAGGGTGAAGTGGGGGAGAGGAAAATGAGAGGCAAATGACAAATAATGTAATGCGGGAGATAAGGGTTTGTGATGGGTACTTGGTATGTTGACTTTTGCGTAGACCTCCCCGGCAACGGCGCCAGAAATCCTTCTTGCTACCTCTTGAGCACTGCGTTGGTTTTCCCTTAAAGAGGAAAGGGTGATGAAGCAAAGTAGCGTAAGTATTTCCCACAGTTTTTGAGAACCAAGGTATCAATCCAGTAGGAGGCTACGCGCGAGTCCCTCGCACCTACACAAAACAAATAAATCCTCGCAACCAACGCGATAAGGGGTTGTCAATCCCTTCACGGTCACTTACTAGAGTGAGATCTGATAGATATGAGAGGATAATATTTTTGGTATTTTTGTGATAAAGATGCAAAGTAAAATAAAAGCAAAGGAAATAACTAAGTGTTGGAAGATTAATATGATGAAGATAGACCCGGGGGCCATAGGTTTCACTAGTGGCTTCTCTCAAGAGCATAAGTATTTTACGGTGGGTGAACGAATTACTCTTGAGCAATTGACAGAATTGAGCATAGTTATGAGAATATCTAGGTATGATCATGTATATAGGCATCACGTCCGAGACAAGTAGACCGACTCCTGCCTACATCTACTACTATTACTCCACTCATCGACCGCTATCCAGCATGCATCTAGAGTATTAAGTTCATGGAAACAGAGTAACACCTTAAGCAAGATGACATGATGTAGAGGGATAAATTCATGTAATATGATAAAACCCCATCTTGTTATCCTCGATGGCAACAATACAATACGTGCCTTGCTGCCCCTACTATCACTGGGAAAGGACACGGCAAGATTGAACCCAAAGCTAAGCACTTCTCCCATTGCAAGAAAGATCAATCTAGTAGGCCAAACCAAACTGATAATTCGAAGAGACTTGCAAAGATAACCAATCATACATAAAAGAATTCAGAGAAGATTCAAATATTGTTCATAGATAATCTTGATCATAAACCCACAATTCATCGGTCTCAACGAACACACCGCAAAAAGAAGATTACATCGAATAGATCTCCACGAGAGAGGGGGAGAACATTGTATTGAGATCCAAAAAGAGAGAAGAAGCCATCTAGCTACTAACTATGGATCCGAAGGTCTGAGGTAAACTACTCACACTTCATCGGAGAGGTTATGGTGATGATGTAGAAGCCCTCCGTGATGGATGCCCCCTCCGGAAGAGCTCCGGAACAGGCCCCAAGATGGGATCTCGTGGGTACAGAAGGTTGCGGCGGTGGAATTAGGTTTTTGACTCCGTATCTGATCGTTTGGGGGTACGTAGGTATATATAGGAGGAAGGAGTACGTCGGTGGAGCAACAGGGGCCCCACGAGGGTGGAGGGCGCGCCCTGGGGGGGGGTGGGCGCGCCCCCCTACCTCGTGGCCACCTCTTTTGTTTCTTGACGTAGGGTCCAAGTCTCCTGGATCATAATCTTCCTAAGAATCACGTTCCCGAAGGTTTCATTCCGTTTGGACTCCGTTTGATATTCCTTTTGTGCGAAACTCTGAAATAGGCAAAAAACAACAATTCTGGGCTGGGCCTCCGGTTGATAGGTTAGTCCCAAAAATAATATAAAAGTGAATAATAAAGCCCAATAATGTCCAAAACAGTAGATAATATAGCATGGAGCAATCAAAAATTATAGATACGTTGGAGACATATCAAACCCCTCCAATCGTGAAAGATCGGGTCGTTAGGGTTCTACCCTACATCATCTTGGTATCATGAGCCACGTTGTTGTCGGCGTTCTGGGAACGGGGGTCCCCAGGCTTGCCTGCCTGCGGCCCACGGCGTGGCTAAGTCAGCGGGCCATACGGCCCATCTTCATCAACAAGGCATCCAAGACCCTCGCGAGGGGCCAAGCCTCGCGAGGTGGACGACGCAAGACCTCCTCAGGAGTGGCCTAGTTAGGCAGGCTCATGAGGAGCGGAGATATCAAGGCGGGGCAAACCTCACGAGGATTTCGTGATGTGAGCCATGACGATCGAGACCAGGCGGGCGACAGCGCGCGCAGCGTCCTTGTTTCCTCTTTGCTGTTAAGGAGGCAAGCGCAGGCGAGGAGTAGCAAGGCGTCAGGCAAAGGTTGCCATATCGGTGCAACGAGACCAAGACCAGAAGGACGGCAAGACGGAGGTCATTGTGGAGCCCAAGACGGCGTCACCACCAGAGCCTTTCGCAGGCGAAGACCACTTTTGTCAGGATAGCTTGTACTAGTTGCCCCCCTTTAAATTTGCTCGCCGTTGTTGGCTCCCTTCCCGCTCAACATTTGGGGAGAGGACCAGGGCCTATATAAGTAGAACTAGCCACCACAGTAGGGGCATCTCAGCTTGATCTGATCTGATCGAGAGCCTACCCTAGCCACAAGAACACCTCAACCTCAGGAGGATGTTCTTCCCCTTGTACTGTTCATCATCAGCCCAAGAGGCAATCCACCACCGCCACACTGGAGTAGGGTATTACACCACAACGGTGGCCCGAACCAGTATAAATCTCGTGTATTTCTGTGTTGCGAGTTCGTCGAGTTCGTCCGCGAGATCTTAGTGAGCTAGGGCGTGGATCGATAGGAGGGAAAGACTCCGCGCGCACCCCAGAGTTCAAACCTTAAGGGTTTTGTCGGAAACCCACATCCGACATTTGGCACGCCAGGTAGGGGTGAGCCGGAGCTTCTTCTCCGCCAATTGACTTGCCGACGCTCCGCGGCCACGATGTCCGGCGACCCAAGGGCTGACTCCGACCGCTGGGCAGCCTGGCCGACCCGAGCGGCGCCACCTGCCCACGAAGCCCTCGACCCCGCGCTCCAGGCGGCGCGAGCGCCGTCCAACACTGTGGGGCGCAGGTGGCGCGGCCAAGCGCCGTCCACCCTCACCCCGCGGCAAGTGCGAACCGCTGCAAGGGCAGCAAGCCATGCCGCAGCGACGGCGCCGCATTCACGGCGGGAGCAGGCAAACATGCGAGCAGCGCTCACGGCGGGAGCACTGCTGGAACGCGTTGCCGAGCTGCTGGATGCAGCGGCGTCGGGAGCACCGCCCTTCTGTCATCAGCTTCCTCCTCAGGCCACTACAGGGTCTCACGGCGGGCCCCGCCGCAACCACGTGCCATCAGGTGTGCCAGGGGGCTTCGTCAACACCAGCACGGCTGGCGGTGCCGGGGGCTCTGCCGCCCCCATGCCGCCCGTGACCAGCATGAGCACAAGCGTCGCCTCCCATGGCCCAAGTGGGATGCCACGCTATCATCCTCAGGATGCCACGCTGGGCTGAGCAACATGGAGTGTGGGGCACTACGGCGAGGTGTTCGGGGTGACGGCCCCGGAAGCCTACGTGCCCCGCATGATGGACCAGGATTACGCACAGGAGGACGATCCTGGCTCGTTCATCGGAGAAGGTTGGGAAGAAGAGGCGCTGGGAGTTGAGGCCTTCCAGGAGCCGCCGGGGAACCACCATGACCGCGTGTGCAACGACAACTACAGGGTACCCCTAATCCCTCAGGAGCAAGCTTACGCTAACCATGAGTCGCAGGAGGAACAGATCACCACAACGGCTGGCGGCCCTAGCTCGGCGGCCTCCCTGCCAGCAGGGGGATCACGTTGGGGGCTGCAGGGGAGGGGTCGGGAGCCAGGCCCCTCCCCACGGCGCGCGAAGCCAGGGGACACTTGGAGGTAGGCCCTCTGCCGGGGAGGTGCCGGTGAGCCTTCCCCCGGCAAAGGACCCGTGGTCGCCGAGGGCACCGCTGGCGTCCCCTTTTCTCCCTTTGTGTCATCCTGGTAGCCGGTCGGCTCAAAGGTGGTCAAGGGTGGCGCAAGGCGGGGCCCTCGTGTGGCGATATGAAGCAAGGCCGGTACCTGTGAAGAAGGCCCAGTGCCTGTGAAGCTCGCCGCCCGTGACACTCTCACGTAATAATTAGTTGGGGCTGTACACGCCCCGGAGTCTCAGGGGTGCCGGCCTCAGGCCCTGGGGCTCCCTCCCACGCCTAGTGGCAGCACTTAGCTCCGCGCCGGTGAGAAGACTTGAAGACCAGAAGACTAGACTAGGTGCTGGACGCGGCCATTTGCTTTGGATCTCTCTTTCTGTAGCTTTGCTTTCTGGATCTGGATTTAAGTTGAAGCCGAGTTTTTGTCGATGCGCGCGGGGGGTGCCTCTTCTCGTTCGAGCAGTTTCTTGCTTTCTGGATTTCGTTTTGTCTGGGACTCATGTCCGTCGCCTTCCCCTCGCGAGCGGGACTGCGCGAAACACACGTGCGCCGAGCGCGCGCTAACGCTGCAACTGGCGCTTGCCTCTTGCGGGGCCCCTTCTGACAGGTCGAGAAGCTCCGCAGGATTCTCAGGAACTCGTAGCCTCGTGACCCAGCTCGAGGCTGGCGCTGACTAAGGTAAACCACAACGGGAAACTCATCCCTGGACTCATGAGTCCACGAGGGCACAAATTCAATACCGCATAGGAAAGTAAAGGCTGCAACTTGCTTACATGAGGGGCTCCCCCTCTCAAAATGCTCTTACAAGTTTTCCAAGGGCCACGCCCGAGTTTTTGCGTATAGGGTAAAACGACAGGGGAACATGGGATCAACCAGATATTTCACTCGCTACATCGCCCTCGGACGCGTCACTCGCGTCGTCGTCATCTTCGCCGGCACCGTCGCCGCCTTCGGCGACGCCTCCGTCGCCGTTGTCAACCACGTCGCCTTCGTCTGTGGGGACCACCACCACGTCGTCGTCAGCACGTTGTCCTCCACCCACTGCGCCAGATCGCCTTGGACGGCCTGCGGTACGGGGGCAATGGCGGCGTTGAAGTCGAAGTCGGGGAAGGTGTTCCTGAGGCGGCTGAAGACACGAGAGAATGCGCGCCCGAGCAGGCCCCGACTTCTCTCCTCCACGAGCCGGCGAGCCCTGTCAGACCGGGTTTCTAGGCGCGTCACCACGTCGGTGAAGAAGGTCAAGTGGCTGGCATAGTCATTTGAGTGGGGGGCAAGTGCATTCTCATCGCAGATGTAGCCCAGGGCCGTATTGGCCCTGTTCCGGAGATCCTGAAGCATAGGGGCATGCTCGCGCTCCAGCGTCCGACGTTGGAGCACTTCCTCCCTGTTTTGCCATGCGACGGCCTCGGCATCATCAACCCGCTCCCGAAGAGAAAGCAGCTCGGCGCGGGCGGAGGCCAATTCCGCCTACGCCGTGACCAGGGCGGCAGCCGTGGCCTCCGCACGCCTCTCAGCCTCGTCCAACCTGGGCCTGAGGGCAGCAGCCCTGCCCGCACCCTCCGTACCTGCGAGCTTCAACTTCAAGTCATACCTTCCCTCCAGGCCTGCGCGAACCTCGGCCACCTGGCGGTCCACCTCCTCCTAGACCCTGGCCTCGCGAACCCCGACGGCATCTTCTGCTTGGGTAACTTGACGCTCCCTCGTCTCCAATTGCTCAAGCTCGAGGCTGCGTTCCACGGCCTCCAGCGCCAACGCCTCCTCGCGCTTCCAGACCTCTTCCTCCTTGGTGGGCGTCCCCCTCAGCGATGTAAGGGCGGCTCTGCGCGCCTCCACCTACTGCTCAAGGGACGCGCTCCAGGCGTGGAGCTCCCACGCGCGCTTCTCCGCAGCCTCGCGACGGCGGTCAGCCTCACGAGCCTCCTCCAAGGCTCGGGAGCAAGCCTCGCGGGAAACCTTGAGGGACGCCTCAGCCTTCGCATTGTCAAGATCACGCTGGTAGCGGCCAAGGTTGATAGCCACCCTCAGCTTGCGTCGTTCCTCCGCCAACTGGAGACCTTCAGCCTCAAGGCGCGAGTCGACACCTACGAGCTCTTCACCAAGCCGGCTCATCGCGCCCATCGCCTCCTGGAAAAGCTCATGACGAATGACGCTCCGCCCGCGCTCGAACTCGAACGCATGGCCTGCCTCGTCCATCGCCTCGGGGGCTGCGGGTGGGGTATCGAGCGGCGCACCACCTCTCGGCAGGGGGCTGGGGGCTGGCGCTGCACCTGACGTCAACCAGTCCTCGCGAGGAGCCCAAGCCAATCGGGGCTCGCTGCTTGAAGTGGAGCCGAAGATCGAAGCCAACCAGCTACTGTCCATGACCAAAGGAGGGGGTCTTGGGCACGCCCGCCAAGCTCCACGCCAGACCGTGGGGGAGGGGCGACAAAACCGCGGGTTCAGCACGCCATGAAGGCAAGAGCGCTCCTTCAACCAACCCTGCTCCAGGGGCAGCAAGCGGACTCGGAACGCTCAAGGCCGACGGGGGAGTCGAGGAAGGAGGAGGCCGTTTCTCTGAAGGCGCAGCCGCCTCGACGGAAGGAACCCTGAAGAACTAACGTTAGGAAATGGAAACAACACACAAGGAGCCACAGCGATACGGTACTTACACATCGACGGCGATGTACTTCCTCCGCTTCAGCGGCCCAAAGATGTTGTTGCCGCTCGAGGATCCTTTCCTCTTGCGGAGCTCCTCAAAGTCCACGCAGAGACGACCGAAGCGCTGGACGTGGCGGCCTGCGCGTGGCGGGGCCGAGGAGGAGCTCGGAGGGCCTACTTCAGGGGTGCCCGGCCACGGTGAACAGTCGGGCGCCGCCTCACCACAACCTCCCGAGGCTCCCGGAGCCTTGGCCTCAGGAACCGCATGCCGCGCCTCCACAGCGTCCAACGTCTCGGGGGAGGGGACGCAAGTTCCCGAGGATGACGCCCCAGGATCACTACACGGCATGTGCTCCTCAGCACTTGAGCCACCAGCCTCCGCCGGGGCTCGCCCTCCTGCACCCTCACCTGGTGCGAGCTCGGCACCGACAGCAAGGAAGGGAACCACGCCGACTGGGTTCTCGCGGGGCCACACCAGGCCGATCGCCGCAGCCCCCACTCATCAAAGAAGGGCATGCTCTCGGCAAACTCATCCTTGTTCTTGCAACGGTACAACAGGCAGTTCTTCCCAGGCAACTCATCCGGCAAAGGGACACCCGTCAGGACCTTGAGCACTGTTTGCCGCATCTCGAGAGGGAGCCCAGACTCCCGAAACCTCATATGGTCCTGACTATTGAGCAAGGTCCACATCGGGCGAGAGTGGCTCTGAAGCGGGCTACCTGGCGCTTGACGAATTCCTTCACCACCATAGGCGCGGTCACGCCGTGGTCCTTCAGCTTCCTCAACCTAGCCTAGACGGGAGCGAGGCAAGGGCTCGTGAGCTTCTGGTGGCCCCAGCCAGAGTTTGGAACAGCAGGCCCCGCCGGGAGATGAAGCAGGGGGCTGAGCACGCCGGCATCAACAAACACCCATCGTGTACGAAACTCGCTCGTGGATGAAGGGAGCTCGAAGTCAATCTCCGCGCCCGCCGTCGCGGCCGCGGCCTGGAAGCCCACGCACCCCGAGCATTGCTGGGGGCCGATCAGATGCAGTGAGAAGAAATGACGGAGGAGGGCCACCGAAGGAGCGATACCCACCATGGCTTTGCACACGAAGGCGAAGACAGCAAGAAGAGTCATCGATTGAGGGTCAAGATGCAGAATGTGGATCTGATAATGCTCGAGCACCGCGTTGAAGAAGGCGGAGAAGTGAGGAATCAGGCCAGCCCAGAGGGCATCTATGAAGATTGGGACTTCAGTGGCTGCCCGAGCCATGCGGGTGCGAGACGCGGGCCAAGCCACCGTCTCTCCCCACTCGTTGAAGCTGGAAGCAAGCATCGGACGCACCTTGTCCATGGCCTCGTCGTTGAGCACTCGGGATCGACCTAGCGCCGGCTCGACGGCCGGACGAGCGCTTAGCGGAGACAAGGGCTTCTTTCCCTTATCTACTTGTTTCGGCGCCATGGCAACGAAGCGGGCAGAGGGCATGTCCGATTGGAGAAGAGAAACAAAGTCTCAAGGAAGGAGGGAGATTGGGGAAGCAAGGCGGATTCAAAGGCATCGCGGGGAAGCGGAGACGCCCACGTCCAATCAACCGCCACGCGTCAACCGAGGCCGCAGGCTTTTGGGGCCTGTGGCGCTCCGTACTTGACCCTTGGCTTCGCCGCGAAGCCAAGTCCGAGCGCACCTTGGGCCCGGGGCAACTGTCGGCGTTCTGGGAACGGGGGTCCCCAGGCTTGCCTGCCTGCGGCCCATGGCGTGGCTAAGTCAGCGGGCCGTATGGCCCATCTTCATCAACAAGGCATCCAAGACCCTCGCAAGGGGCCAAGCCTCGCGAGGCGGACGACGCAAGACCTCCTCAGGAGTGGCCTAGTCAGGCAGGCTCATGAGGAGCAGAGATATCAAGGCGGGGCAAACCTCACGAGGGTTTCGTGACGTGAGCCATGACGATCGAGACCAGGCGGGCGCCAGCGCGCGCAGCGTCC
Source organism: Triticum aestivum (assembly GCF_018294505.1). NCBI lineage: Eukaryota > Viridiplantae > Streptophyta > Magnoliopsida > Poales > Poaceae > Triticum > Triticum aestivum. Next base: position 328,263,539 of record NC_057811.1, on the reverse strand, counting down.
TTGTTTCCTCTTTGGTGTTAAGGAGGCAAGCGCAGGCGAGGATTACCGAGGCGTCAGGAAAAGGTTGCTATATCGGTGCAACGAGACCAAGACCAGAAGGACGGCAAGACGGAGGTCATCATGGAGCCCAAGACGGCGTCATCACCAGAGCCTTTCGCAGGCGAAGACCACTTTTGTCAGGATAGCTTGTACTAGCTGCCCCCCTTTAAATTTGCCCGCCGTTGTTGGCTCCCTTCCCACTCAACATTTGGGGAGAGTACCAGGGCCTATATAAGTAGAACTAGCCACCACAGTAGGGGCATCTCAGCTTGATCTGATCTAATCGAGAGCCTACCCTAGCCACAAGAACACCTCAACCTCAGGAGGCTATTCTTCCCCTTGTACTGTTCATCATCAGCCCAAGAGGCAATCCACCACCGCCACACTGGAGTAGGGTATTACACCACAACGGTGGCCCGAACCATTATAAATCTCGTGTCTTTCTGCGTTGCGAGTTCGTCGAGTTCGTCCACGAGATCTTAGTGAGCTAGGGCGTGGATCGGTAGGAGGGAAAGACTCCGCGCGCACCCCAGAGTTCGAACCTTAAGGGTTTTCCCGGAACCCCACATCCGACAGTTGTTCACATATTTGGAGCCCCTACCCCTTGTGTTCTAGCTTGATTTTGTTGTGTTCTTCCCCAATTTCGAAAATCCCCACCAAAAATAGCCCCAATTTTTTTGTGATTTGTTGGTGTGATGAAGTTTTGTTGGATTTGATCCATGGATTTGTTTTTCCACGAGTGGATCTAGCTTTCCCTCATCATCTCCACCATTTCCATCCACAAAATCGCCCGGATTTGACCAATTTTGCCACCTCCACCCGAACCCTAGCTGTTCATCTCGTGCCCGAAATCGCCCAGGCACCGGACGTCCGTCAGCTACCAGACATCCGACCACCGGTCGTCCGACATCCACCGGACGTCCGACGTTTCCTGACGAAACTGAAAAAGTTCAGTTTGTCCACCACCACCTCTGCACCTCCACCTCCGCATATGCACTCCAATACCCATTCCACTTCCGCTTACGCACCCCGATACCACCATCGCTTTCCACAACCACCATTGCTTACTCGTTTCACACTCGGACACAATTTTGACACATTTTTCTTTGAGAATTTGAGTTGCGGTTTCCGTTTCCTAACGTCTTTCAGCTACTTAGGGACGGTTCGACATCAACATCACCGCCTCTCATCTTCTCCACAGATTCGTCATCGACAACATCCTCTCAACAATTTTGAAACCCTCAACCGTAAGCAAGGACGGTAATCTGGATGACATCTTGGTCTACTCCGTGCCATTACATTGATAACCACCATAGCCCAATTTTGCATATCTTACCCATCGAGACTAGCCTTTGAGTATTGCCGGCAATGTTACTTGTGCACATTAGTGATCATACTTCCCATAGCATACATACCATCATCATGGTGCATATCTTCATATCATCTCTTGTGTCACAAGGTTGTCATCACATACACAATTGCTATCTTGGTTCGTCAAGTTTTGCATGAGAAAGAGCTCAAAAGAGAAAGAGCCAAACAAGCTTTTAAGCAAAAGGGAAAGATAAGCAAAGAGCTTATAAGCAAGAACCATAGCATCATACTACATTAACATTGTCATACTCGATCATCTTGGATCATATCACCAGAATACCATACATATAGCATAATTGGGATAGATGTCGTTGCATTTTTGCTTAGTAGGTTGTGCACAAGTTTCGTATCCGCCTATTGTGCAATTGTGCTAGCGTCTCTCTAGTGTTGTGCAACAAGAGCATTTTTGTGGATTCCACATTTTGGCTCATTCCTTGGTTGCACGACCCCACTTATCTATTTGCGTGTCTGTTTCCGTGTACCATATCTTGCTATTGGTCTACTTTTTGCATTTGCAAATTTGTGAATCTTTTCCAACATTATGGAGGCTCACTAACAATTGCATCAAATTTTGTGCCACCATCCTAACCGAGCTGCACCATAAGCTTTTACTTGTGTAGGTGTGAGAACCAACAAGAATTGGTACCAATTATGCTATTTCCTTGTTCCACATTTGAGTGATCATTGATCCATCTTCAACATCGGTCAAGGTACATTTGGTATAAGTTCTTCTCTTTCTCCCATTCACATATTTGCTTGGAATGATGGGTAGGCCAAGTACTTCTACCAACCCACTCTTCATCGAGCAAGACGACGACATGTCCTCCTACATCACAAAGAGCCACCTCTTTGGTGCACAATGAGCTTTGCATCAAGAGCAACAAGCAATGAGAGACCACATCGATGATCTCGCCACCGCCTTGCGACTCTCCGAGCAATGTACAAGAGACTACTTCGACAACAAGCTCAATGAACAAAATAAAGAGAGCAATGCAAGAATGGACGAGATTCGTTCCTTGTTGGTCAACCGCTCTTCTACCTCTTCATCCTACTCAAGACGGAGCCGCTCAAGTCGACACTCCGATGACACCATCTCCAGCTCAAGTACTCCGACATCGAACACTCTTCGACGAGCCGCGCGCCAAGACCATCAAGCAAACCGCAATCCTCTATATGACAACGACTCTCAAGAGCAAGTTTGCGCGCAAGAACATCGACACCATCAAAACCAAGCTACTTTCGCGCAAGCACAAGAACGGCAACGCCAACGCCAACAAGAAGAGGAAGAGCGAGCGCGAGAACACCAAGATGCACAAGATGCAGAAGCACAACGTCAAGAACAACAACGACGAACAGCTCAAGCACTTGAGGCGCAACGTGCCCTTCAAGATTCAAGTCAAGCCGTTGCCACACGCAACCGGCAAACTTGTGAGCACCAAGAAGCACTTCACGAGGAAGTTCAAGAAATATTATATCAAGCTCGCGTGTATCATCAAGCTCCTCCACAAGCTCGACAAGCTCCTCCACAAGCTCGACAAGAACCTCAAGTTCACCAAGAGCAAGAAGACAATGGAAATCATCCAAGACAAGAGCAAGTTGAGGGAGACAATCCTCCGCGTCAAGGACGTCATCACCCTCGACCCCAACACAATGAAGAGCAATGCTACGGCAAGCTAAAGTTCACCATGTCCAAGTTCACCGAAAGCAATGATCCCGAAGAGTACCTTTCATGGGCATTGAAGGTTGAGAAAATCTTCCGCTTGCACAACTATGAGGAAGAGAAGAAGATAGAAATGGCATCCCTTGAGTTCCAATACTACGTCCTCATTTGGTGGGAACAAGTCATCGAGCGCCGTGAGGCAAGAGGAGAACCACCCATCACTACGTGGGCGCAAATGAAGGATGTCATGAGAGCACGTTTCGTGCCAACATACTACAACCGCGACCTCTTCAAGAAACTCCAACTCCTCAAGCAAGGAACCAAGAGCGTTGAAGAATACTACAAGGAAATGGAGATTGCCATGATAAGAGCCAATGTTACGGAAGATGATGAGCAAACTGTGGCACGTTTCTTGAATGGACTCAATCATCCTATCAAGAAGATCGCTGACTTCCAACCATACTCGAACCTCATCGAGCTAGTGCACCAAGCTACCAAGGCGAAACGTCAAGTGCAAGATGACTTCAAGTATGCCAAGTCCTCATCCAAGTCCTATGGTTTCTCCAATACCCAAGCTTCAACGACTCCAACAACCTCTACCTCAACCAAGCCATCAACATGCAACGACGACAAGTCAAGTTACAAGAAAACTTTGACAACCTCAAGTCGTCCTCCTACTACGAACAACTTCATGCCGAGAGCTTCATCATCCTCTACCCCAACTGATGAGACCATCAAGACAAGTTCCTTCAAATGCTTGGCGGCCGAGGCCACAAGTCCTTCGAGTGTACCAAAAAACGCACCATGATCTTCAACAACGATGGTACATACGACTCCAGGAGTGAAGGAGAAATGGAAGCACTTGAGCCAGTGGCCATGCACCGGCAAGTGAACGAGGATGAAGATGATCAAGTCTTTTGTGACGAAGATCCGAGCCCCGCTCTTGTTGTCTCCAAGGTCTTGACTCTTCAACATCAACAAGAAGAAGACCAAAGATGCAATATCTTCCATACCAAGGCCGGCATCAATGGAAGGTCCATCAAGGTCATCATCGATGGAGGGAGTTGTCATAACTTAGCAAGTGAAGAACTATGCTCCAAGCTCCAATTGGTCAAGATGAAGCACCCACATCCCTACAAAGTTCAATGGCTAAGCGACTCCGGCACTATCCAAGTCGAGCATATGGTACAAGTTTCCTTCAAGATCGGAGCTTATGAAGACACTTTGGAGTGTGATGTCGTTCCTATGTCCGTTTGGCACCTCCTTCTTGGACGACCATGGCAATTTGACCGAGGCGTCATCCACAATGGGCGTACAAATCACTATAGCTTCAAGATGAAAGGAAAGGAGTACGTTCTACGACCTATGTCTCCAAGCCAAGTGATCTCCGACAAGCAAGCCACCCATCATGGAGAGGATAGTGAGAGAGCGAACGACCAAAAAGAGAGTGAGCGCCACAAGCCCAAATTGAGTGCCTCCACGATGAGCGACAAGAAAAACCTAGTCCTATTTGCCACCAAAAGTGAGATGAGAGAAGTGTGCGAGAACCCATCAAGTGTCATGCACTATGTCCTTTTGTGCAAGGATGAGGCACCAAAAACCAACACCTCTCACAATCTACCTTTAGTGTTATCTTCTCTTTTGCAGGAATTCCAAGACGTATTCCCCGACGAGCTACCTCCGGGTCTACCTCCACTACGAGGCATCGAACACCAAGTTAACCTCATCCCCGGAGCACCACTTCCAAACAAGGCTCCCTACCGCATCAACCCCGAGGAAACAAAGGAGATCCAACGGCAAGTACAAAAACTCATCGACGGCCATGTACGAGAAAGTTTGAGTCCTTGTACCGTTCCGGTAATCCTTGTTCCCAAGAAAGATGGTACATTTCGCATGTGTTCCGATTGTCATCCTATCAGTGCTATTACTGTGCGTTATCATTACCCTACTCCACGCCTAGATGATATGCTAGATGAGCTTAGCGGAGCCACCATTTTCCTCTAAGATTGATCTTAAGAGTGGCTACTATCAAATATGCATCCAAGAAGGTGATGAATGGAAAACCGCATTTAAGACCAAATTTGGCTTATATGAATGGCCTGTTATGCCAATGGGTGTATCCGAAGCACCCGGTACTTTCATGAGAGTCATGCATTTTGTTCTTCGACCTTATATTTGTGTATTTTTTGTGGTCTATTTTGATGATATTCTTGTATTTAGGAAATCTCTAAAGATCATGTCACCCATCTTAGAACCGTGTTGCAAACCCTTAGGAAAGAGCGCCTTTATGCTAATATGGAAAAATGCCTTTTTGGTGTTGATAAGCTTGTTTTCTTGGGTTTCGTTGTGTCTTCTAAGGGTGTTCATGTAGAAGAATCTAAGATTAATGCTATTAAAACTTGGCCCCAACCAACCAACTTGCAACAAGTGCGTAGTTTTCTTGGTTTAGCCGGTTTCTATCGTAGATTCGTTAAGGATTTTAGCACCATTGCTTCACCTTTGCATGCTTTGAGTAAGAAAAATGCGCCTTTTGTTTGGAGACCATCCCAAGATACCGCATTCAATGAGCTTAAGAATTGCTTACACATGCTCCTTTGCTTGCTTTACCCAACTTCGATAAACCATTTGAGATTCATTGCGATGCTAGCGGTTATGGCATAGGAAGTGTGTTAATGCAAGAGAAGCGCCCTATAGCTTTCTTTAGTGAAAAACTTTCCAGAGCGCAACTCAATTATCCCATCTATGACAAAGAGCTATATGCTTTAGTGAGATTCTTGCATGTTTGGGAGCATTATTTCTGTCCTCATGAGTTCATTCTTCACACCGATCATGAAACACTTAAGAATCTTAAGGTTCAAACTAAGTTGAACAAGCGTCATGCTAAATGGAGTGAATTCATTGAGTCATTTCCTTATGTCATCAAGTATATTAAAGGTAAGGAAAATGTTGTGGCAGATGCTCTTTCCCATAGATGCATGCTTGTTACCCAACTTGAATTGAATGTCATAGGCTTTGAGCACATAAAATACTTGTATGCGCATGATCCTACTTTTGCAATTCCTTATGCCTAGTGTTTGACGCATACATCTTGGGAACGCTAGTACATCAAAGATGATTATCTTATGAGAGCTAACGAACTTTGCATCCCCGAGTCTTCTCTTCGTTTGTTACTTTTGCAAGAATCTCATGGAGGAGGACTAATGGGGCACTTTGGACGTGACAAGACATTTGCTACGCTCTCCAAGAACTATTTTTGGCCCAAGATGTTCCGCGACGTCTCACGCTTCACAAACCGATGTTCTACATGTCGCAAAGCTAAGTCTAAAGCTCAATCTCATGGCCTTTATATGCCCCTTCCAATCCCATATCACCCATGGGAGGATATTAGCATGGATTTTGTGCTGGGTTTACCTAGAACTAGAAATGGAAAGGATTCCGTGTTTGTTGTTGTGGACTGTTTCTCTAAAATGGCACATTTCATACCATGCAACAAGATAGACGATGCTTCACATGTTGCAAATCTTTTTTGTAGGGAAATCTTGCGCCTACATGGAGTGCCAAAGACGATTGTCTTGGACCGCGACGTCAAGTTCTTGAGTTACTTTTGGAAGACCTTATGCGCCAAGCTCGGAGTCAAGCTCTTATTCTCTTCGGCACACCATCCACAAACCGACGGCCAAACGGAGGTGACGAACCGAACGCTCTCCACTCTACTATGCGTATTGATCCAAAGGAACATCAAGGAGTGGGAAGAGTGCCTACCTATCGCCGAGTACGCCTACAACCGCGCAACACATTCGACTACCAGCAAGCCCCCTTTCGAGGTCATCTATGGTTTCAACCCGTTGTCCCCATTGGACATTCTTCCTCTACCACTTCAAGAGCGCATCAACATGGACGCGAGTGCACGAGTGAACTATCTCAAGAGGATGCATGAAGATACAAGGCACACCATCGAGCGCCAAGTACAACGACTCGCGGCCAAGCTCAACTTCAACAAGCAACCCATGATATTCAACATTGGAGATCTTGTGTGGCTACACCTTCGCAAGGACCGCTTCCCCAACAAATGCAAGTCCAAGCTTCTACCACGAGCCGATGGACCCTTCAAGGTGCTAGCACGCTACAACAACAACGCTTACAAGATCGAACTCATGCGCGACAAGTACAATATGTGAGCGACGTCTTCAATGTCAAAGATCTTTCTCCTTACCATGGTGATGAAGATTTCGATCTGAGGTCGGATCTTTCCCAAGGGAGGGGGATATGATGCGGAGCATCCCATGGTCATCCCCACGGACGTATCGACATCTCCCAAGACACTACTTGGACCAATGACAAGAGCCCGAGCAAAGGCTATCGAAGATAAGATGAACTCGCTCCTCTCCGAACTACCACTTTCTACACATGCGACATGGCTACTACCTCAATCGGAAACACTATGTGTGATCAGGTACAAGGAGGAAGGCCACAGAGCATGAGGGATAAGACGGTGAAGAAACCGAGTATGAGGGACAAGAAGAAGAGCCGTAAGAAGAGCTACAACCACCGGACGACCACTCCAGACCGGACGTCCGGTCCCTAAAGGCCACGCCAGCCAGAGGAAGCTAGGCGAGTGAACGCTAGAGCGGCCGGACATCCGCCCAGGATCGGATGACCAGCAACTCCCAGCGACCGCACGTCCGGGCTCCACCGGAAATCTAGCAGGTCCCGAACAGAATGAAATCACCGGAAGTCCGAAGCCACCGGACGACCAACGACCGGACGACCGGCCGTCTCCGGAAATCCAGTGCCACTTCAACCGAGCCGAAATGACGGAAGTCTAGCGACTTCCGGATGTCCGGACGCCCGCGAGCCACCGGACGACCGGAACCATGTACCCCCTTCACTTCGCCCCCATTGCACTAAGACTATAAATAGACCTCCTCCTCCTAGTTAGGGTTAGCATTGAGATAGCTCATATGTGAGATGGAGCCTCACTCATCCATCCGGATCTACTCCACCGAGAGAGACCGTCACCTCTTCGGAGAAGATCCATCTTGGATTCAAGACCCCTAACGGGAAGACCTTCAAGACCTCCTCACGGAGAAGAACGTGCTACTTGTATCGTCCCTTGTTGATCGTGATCGTGTATCTCTTTTGTGCTTCGAGGATCTAGCATATGTGTGACTGAATCTTGTTGGTTTGAGTGATTCTCTCGTGTTTCTCCTCGTGTTTTCTCCTCGTGTTCTTCGTAGGAACCCCTCCAATCGTGAAAGATCGGGTCGTTAGGGTTCTACCCTACATCAGACGCTTTGCTTGGATCTGCACCAACTGACAGCTCCACCATTCAATATAAATATGTATCCGGTTTGCGACTTAGAGTCATCCGGATCAGTGTCAAAGCTAGCATCAACATAACCATTTATGATGAGCTCTTTGTCACCTCCATAAACGAGAAACATATCCTTAGTCCTTTTTAGGTATTCCAGGATGTTCTCGATCGTTTTCCAGTGATCCACTCCTGGATTACTTTGGTACCTCCCTGCTAAACTTATAGCAAGGCTCACACCAGGTCTGGTACACGGCATTGCATACATGATAGATCCTATGGCTGAGGCATAGGGAATGGCTTTCATTTTCTCTCTATCTTCTGTTGTGGTCGGGCATTGAGTCTGACTCAACTTCACACCTTGTAACACAGGCAAGAACCCTTTCTTTGACTGATCCATTTTGAACTTCTTCAAAACTTTATCAAGGTATGTGCTTTGTGAAAGTCCAATTAAGCGTCTTAATCTATCTCTATAGATCTTGATGCCCAATATATAAGCAGCTTCACCAAGGTCTTTCATTAAAAAAAATCTTATTCAAGTATCCTTTTATGCTATCCAGTATCATTTCCAATCCACAATATGTCATCCACCTATAATATTAGAAATGCTACAGAGCTCCCACTCACTTTCTTGTGAATACATGCTTCTCCAAAAGTCTTTATAAAACCATATGCTTTGATCACACTATCAAAGCATATATTCCAACTCCAAGAGGCTTGCATCATATACAACTCTTCTTTAAGAAATCCATTAAGGAATGCAGTTTGACATCCATTTGCCAAATTTCATAATCATAAAATGTGGCAATTGCTAACATGATTCGGACGGACTTAAGCACTGCTACGGGTGAGAATATCTCATCGTAGTCAACTCCTTGAACTTGTCGAAAACCTTTCGCAACAAGTCGAGCTTTGTAGACAGTAACATTACCATCAGCGTCAGTCTTCTTCTTGAAGATCCATTTATTCTCTATGGCTTGCCGATCATCGGGCAAGTCAACCAAAGTCCATACTTTGTTCTCATATATGGATCCCATCTCAGATTTCATGGCCTCAAGCCATTTCGCGGAATCTGGGCTCATCATCGCTTCCTCATAGTTCGTAGGTTCGTCATGGTCTAGTAACATGACTTCTAGAACAGGATTACCGTACCACTCTGGTGCGGAACGTACTCTGGTTGACCTACGAGGTTCGGTAGTAACTTGATCTGAAGTTTCATGATCATCATCATTAACTTCCTCACTGATTGGTGTAGGCATCACTGGAACCGATTTCTGTGATGAACTACTTTCCAACTTGAGAGAAGGTACAATTACCTCATCTAGTTCTACTTTCCTCCCACTCACTTCTTTTGAGAGAAACTCCTTCTCTAGAAAGGATCCATTATTAGCAACAAATATCTTGCCTTCGGATCTGTGATAGAAGGCGTACCCAACAGTTTCTTTTGGGTATCCTATGAAGACGCACTTCTTCGATTTGGGTTCGAGCTTATCAGGCTGAAGCTTTTTCACATAAGCATCGCAACCCCAAACTTTAAGAAACGACAACTTAGGTTTCTTGCCAAACCACAGTTCATATAGTGTCGTCTCAAAGGATTTAGATGGTGCCCTATTTAACATGAATGCAACTGTCTCTAGTGCATAACCCCAAAACGATAGTGGAAAATCGGTTAGAGACATCATAGATCGCACCATATCTAATAAAGTACGGTTACAATGTTCGGACACACCATTACGCTGTGGTGTTCCAGGTGGCGTGAGTTGCGAAACTATTCCACATTGTTTTAAAAGAAGACCAAACTCGTAACTCAAATATTTCACCTCCGCGATCAGATCGTAGAAACTGTATTTTCTTCTTATGATGATTTTCCACTTCACTCTGAAATTCTTTGAACTTTTCAAATGTTCAAACTTGTGTTTCATTAAGTAGATATACCCATATCTACTCAAATCATCTGTGAAGGTCAGAAAATAACGATACCCGCCGTGAGCCTCAACACTTATCGGACTGCATACATCAGTATGTATTATTTCCAATAAGTCAGTGGCTCGCTCCATTGTTCCAGAGAACGGAGTCTTAGTCATCTTGCCCATGAGGCATGGTTTGCAAGCATCAAGTGATTCCAAAAGCCCGTCCGCATGGAGTTTCTTCATGTGTTTTACACCAATATGACCTAAATGGCAGTGCCACAAATATGTTGCATTATCATTATTAACTTTGCATCTTTTGGCATCAATATTATGAATATGTGTATCACCACGATCGAGATTCAACAAAAAATAGACCACTCATCAAGGGTGCATGACCATAAAAGATATTACTCATATAAATAGAACAACCATTATTCTCTGATTTAAATGAATAACCGTCTCGCATCAAACAAGATCCAGATATAATGTTCATGCTCAACGTTGTCACCGAATAACAATTATTCAGGTCTAAGGTGTCAAAAAGAACAATTATTCATGTCTAAAACTAATCCCGAAGGTAGATGTAGAGGTAGCGTGCCGACGGCGATCACATAGACCTTGGAACCATTTCCGACGCGCATCGTCACCTCGTCCTTAGCCAATCTTCGTTTAATCCGTAGCCCTATTTCGAGTTGCAAATATGAGCAACAGAACCAATATCAAATACCCAGGCGCTACTACGAGCATTAGTAAGGTACACATCAATAACATGTATATCAAATATACCTTTCACTTTGCCATCCTTCTTATCCGCCAAATACTTGGGGCAGTTCTGCTTCTAGTGACCAGTCCCTTTGCAGTAGAAGCACTCAGTTTCAGGCTTAGGTCCAGACTTGGGCTTCTTCCCGGGAGCAGTAACTTGGTTGCTATTCTTCTTGAAGTTCCCCTTCTTTCCTTTGCCCTTTTTCTTGAAACCAGTGGTCTTGTTAACCATCAACACTTGATGCTCCTTCTTGATTTCTACCTCCGCAGCCTTGAGCATTGCGAAGAGCTTAGGAATCATCTTGTTCATCCCTTTCATATTATAGTTCATCACGGAGCCTTTATAGCTTGGTGGCAGTGATTGAAGAACTCTGTCAATGACACAATCATCCGGAAGATTAACTCCCAGCTGAGTCAAGTGGTTATGGTGCCCAGACATTCTGAGTACGTGTTCACAGACATACCTGTTCTCCTCCATCTTGCAGCTATACTACTGGTTGGAGACTTCATATCTCTCAACTTGGGCATTTGCTTGAAATATTAACTTCAACTCCTGGAATATCTCATATGCTCCATGATGTTGAAAACGTCTTTGAAGCCCCGATTCTAAGCCGTAAAGCATGGCACACTAAACTATCGAATAGTCATCAGATTTAGCATGCCAGACGTTCATAACGTCCGGAGTTCCTCCTGCAGCAGGCCTTGCACCTAGCGGTGCATCAAGGATGTAATTCTTCTGTGCAACAACGAGGATAATCCTCAAGTTACGGACCCAGTCCATGTAGTTGCTACCATCATCTTTCAATTTAGCTTTCTCTAGGAACGCATTAAAATTCAAGGGAACGGTAGCACGGGCCATTGGTCTACAACATAGATATGCAAAAACTATCAGGACTAAGTTCATGATAAATTTAAGTTCAGTTAATCATATTACTTAAGAACTCCCACTTAGATAGACATCCCTCGAGTCATCTAAATGATCACATGATCCATATCAACTAAACCATGTCCGATCATCACGTGAGATGGAGTAGTTTTCAATGGTGAACATCTCTATGTTGAACATATCTACTATATGATTCACGTTCAACCTTTCGGTCTAAGTGTTCCTAGGCCATGTCTGTACATGCTAGGCTCGTCAAGTCTAACCCGAGTATTCCGCACGTGCAAAACTGTCTGGCACCCGTTGTATGTGAACGTAGAGCTTATTACACCCGATCATCACGTGGTGTCTCGGCACGATGAACTGTCGCAACGGTGCATACTCGGGGAGAACACTTATACCTTGAAATTTAGTGAGGGGTTATCTTATAATGTTACCGCCGTACTAAGCAAAATAAGATGCATAAAAGATAAACATCACATGCAATCAAAATATGTGACATGATATGGCCATCATCATCTTGTGCCTTTGATCTCCATCTCGAAAGCACCATCATGATCTCAATCGTCACCGGCTTGACACCTTGATCTCCATCGTAGCGTCGTTGTCGTCTCGCCAACTATTGCTTCTACAACTATCGCTACCGCATAGTGATAAATTAAAGCAATTACATGGCGATTGCATTTCATACAATAAAGCGACAACCATAAGGCTCCAGCCAGTTGCCGATAACTTTTACAAAACATGATCATCTCATACAATAACGTATATCACATCATGTCTTGACCATATCACATCACAACATGCCCTGCAAAAACAAGTTAGACGTCCTCTACTTTGTTGTTGCAAGTTTTACGTGGCTGCTACGGGCTTCTAGCAAGAACCGTTCTTACCTACGCATCAAAACCACAACAATTTTTCGTCAAGTGTGCTGTTTTAAGCTTCAACAAGGACCAGTCGTAGTCAAATTCGATTCAACTAAAGTTGGAGAAACAGACACCCGCCAGCCACCTTTATGCAAAACAAGTTGCATGTCTGTCGGTGGAACCGGTCTCATGAACGTGGTCATGTAAGGTTGGTCCGGGCCGCTTCATCCAACAATACCGCCGAATCAAAATAACACGTTGGTGGTAAGCAGTATGACTATGATCGCCCACAACTCTTTGTGTTCTACTCGTGCATATCATCTATGCATAGACCTGGCTCGGATGCCACTGTTGGGGAACGTAGCATGCAATTTGAAATAGTTTCCTATGATCACGCAAGATCTATCTAGGAGATGCATAGCAACGAGAGGGGGAGAGTGTGTCCACGTACCCTCATAGACCGAAAGCAGAAGCGTTAGTTTAACACAGTTGATATAGTCGAACGTCTTCGCGATCCAACCGATCAAGTACCGAACGTACGACACCTCCGAGTTCAGCACACGTTCAGCTCGATGACGTCCCTCGAACTCTTGATCCAGCAAAGTGTCGAGGGAGAGTTTCGTCAACACGATGGCGTGGTGACGGTGATGGTGATGTGATCCGCGCAGGGCTTCGCCTAAGCACTACGACAATATGACCGGAGGAGTAAACGGTGGAGGGGGGCACCGCACACGGCTAAGAAACAATTGATGTGCTTTGGGGTGCCCCTGCCCCCGTATATAAAGGAGGGAGAGGGAGAGGGCCGGCCTAGGCACGCCCCCAAGGGGGAGGAGTCCTACTAGGACTCCAAGTCCTAATTCGCCTCCCTTCCTTCTTTCGGAAGGGGAAAGGGGGGAGGAGAGGGAGAGGGAGAAGGAAAGGGGGGCCATGCCCCCTCCCCTTGTCCAATTCGGACTGCCCATGGGGGGGCGCCACCCCTTGTGGGCTTCCCTCTCTCTCCCCTATGGCCCATGTTGGCCCATTACTTTCCCCGGGGGGTTCCGGTAACCCCTCAGTACTCCGATAAATACTCGAATCACTCCGAAACCATTCCGGTGTCCGAAGACTATCGTCCAATATATCAATCTTTATCTCTCGACCATTTTGAGACTCCTCGTCATGTCCATGATCTCATCCGGGACTCCGAACAATCTTCGGTCACCAAAACACATAACTCACAATACAAATCGTCATCGAACGTTAAGCGTGTGGACCCTATGGGTTCGATAACTATGTAGACATGACCGAGACACATCTCTGATCAATAACCAATAGCGGAACATGGATGCTCATATTGGTTCCTACATATTCTACGAAGATCTTTATCGGTCAAACCGCAATGACAAAATACGTCATTCCCTTTGTCATCGGTATGTTACTTGCCCGAGATTCGATAGTCGGTATCCTCATACCTAGTTCAATCTTGTTACCGGCAAGTCTCTTTACTCGTTCCGTAATGCATCATCCCGCAACTAACTCATTGTCACATTGCTTGCAAGGCTTATCATGATGTGCATTACCGAGAGGGCCCGAAGATACCTCCCCGATACTTGGAGTGACAAATCCTAATCTCGATCTATGCCAACCCAACAAACACCTTCGGAGACACCTGTAGAGCATCTTTATAATCACCCAGTTACGTTGTGACGTTTGATAGTACACAAGGTGTTCCTTCGGTATTCGGGAGTTGCATAATCTCATAGTCAAAGGAATATATACAAGTCGTGAAGAAAGCAATAGCAATAAAACTTAACGATCATTATGCTAAGCTAATGGATGGGTCTTGTCCATCACATCATTCTCTGATGATGTGATCCCGTTCATCAAATGACAACACATGTCTATGGTCAGGAAACTTAACCATCTTTGATTAACGAGCTAGTCAAGTAGAGGCATAGTAGGGACACTTTGTTTTGTCTATGTATTCACACATGTATCAAGTTTCCGGTTAATACAATTCTAGCATGAATAATAAACATTTATCATGATATAAGGAAATATAAATAACAAATTTATTATTGCCTCTAGGGAATATTTCCTTCAAATATTTCACCTGTGACCTCAAGAACAAAAGTAACTACTGACAAATGATAATCATGCTCAAGATGAGAGGGGTATTAAATAACATAATGGATCTGAACATGCAATCTTCCACCAAATAAACTAGCTAGTAATCAACTACAAGATGTAATCAATACTATTTGTCACCCATAATCACCAATCGATGGTTTCGGTGCAAAAATTGAATACAAGAGATGAACTAGGGTTTGAGAGGAGATGGTGTTGTTGAAGATGTTGATGAAGATTACCCTCCCTAAGATGGGAGAGTTGTTGGTGATGATGATGGCGATGATGTCGATGATTACCCCCTCCGGGAAGGAAGTTCCCCCGGCGGAATCGCTCCGCCAGAGGGCAAAAGTGCTCCTGCCCAAGTTCCGCCTCGAGACGGCGGTGCTTCGTCCTGAAAGTCCTCTCCTTATTTTTTTTCTAGGTCAAAATGACTTATACACCAGAAGAGGGGCACAGGAGGTGGGCCGAGGAGGGCACAACCCACCAGGGCATGCCTGGGTTCCATGGCGCGCCTAGGTGGGTTGTGCCCACCTGGTGGGCCCCCTCTGGTGGTTATTTGCTCCAATGTTCCTCATATATTCCAAAACAATTCTCCGTAAATTTTCAGCTCATTTGGAGATGTGCAGAATAGGTAACTCGGACATAGCTTTTCCAGGTCTAGAATTCCAGCTGCCGGTATTCTCCCTCTTTGTGTAAACCTTGCATATTATGAGGGAAAGGCATTAGAATTACTCCAAAAGGCATTATTATGCATAAAAACATAGTAAATAACAGTAGGTAAACATGATGCAAGATGGACGTATCAGCAGCAGATGCAGGCCTGTCAAGCGACAAGCTCGAATCTTCTCTGGCAAGTCCTGGTGCCGACAAGTCAAGTGCAGAGAGAGCAAATGGTCAGAACAACAAGTTGTGCAGAAGAAGTTGGTGTAGTGCCCAGTGTATTTTGTCAGTTCTCTTCTCCAAGGGGCTAGATCAAGATATTCTACCGTGCAAAAGTTGCTTTTTGGTCTTCTGATGGCCTCAAGGAAGCCGCGCCATTACTTTCAAGCACACCAGATCACCGTCGTCACTTGCTTCCCGATGCTGAGGATTTTGAGGAATCCAGATGCAACAGGCATGATTGTTGAGTGGGTGTTGGAACTGTCAAGCTTTGATCTCAGGTTTGAAAGTTCAGAACAGAGCCTTGGCGAAGTTCATTGCAGAATGGACGCCAACGCCAGACGAAGATATTGAAGAAACCCCTCTCCCCGGCAAGGAAACAACGCGGGACTGGATTATGTACTTTGACAGAGCTTTTTCGCTGCAAGGCACCGGTGCTGGAGTGCTGCTTGTCACAACCACTGGAGAGCACCTCAAGTACGTAATTGAGATGCATTTCCCTAGGGAGAAGGCGACAAACAACACTGTTGAGTATGAAGGATGGTTTGCCGGTCTCAGGATCACAACAGACTTTGGAATTAGGTAACTCATTATCAGAGGCGACTCGAAGTTGGTTGTGAAGCAAGTCAAAAAGGATTATCAGAGCCCGTTGATGGAAGCGTATGTTGATGAAGTGAGGAAATTGGTAGAGCACTTTGACGGATTACAGACGAAGCACGTTCCTCGTGCAGAGAACAACATTGCAGATGATCTGTCAAAGCGTGTCGCACTCAAGCTGCCTATGGAACTGATGTCTACTACACAACTTATTCTTGTAGACTCGTGTTGGGCCTCCAAGCACATAGTTTTGTAGGACAGTAGCAAGTTTCCCTCAAGTGAATGACCTAAGGTTTATCAATCCATGGGAGGCGTAGGATAAAGATGGTCTCTCTCAAACAACCTTGCAATCAAACACAAGAAATCTCTTGTGTCTCCAACACACCAAATATAATGGTAAGTTATATAGGTGCACTAGTTCGGCGAAGAGATGGTGATACAAGTGTAGTACGAATAGTTGATATAGGTTTTTGTAATCTGAAAATATAAAAACAGCAAGGTAGAAAGTGATAAAACGGAGCACAAACGGTATTGCAATGCTCGAAAACAAGGCCTAGGGTTCATTCTTTCACTAGTGCAATCTCTCAACAGTGCTAACATAATTAAATCATGAGCCAATTACATGTCACATCCCTAGCCTTGCTATGCACTTGGACTAGCTTGGTTATTGCATCATGTCTAAATCTATTTGAAAGTTGAAATGGGGATTGCTCAAACCCCTAGCACCAAAACAATGCAATAGGTTCAACTTAAAAATATTTTCAATGAACCCAAAATGCCCTTCAAAAATGTTCATAATTTATGGAACAAGATGAAAACCTAAACCAAAAATGGTGGACACTTTTCCAGGACATAAATGGGCTTTGAATTAATCCAATATGTATTTGAATTGGAGCTTTAAAATTCTATAAATATTTTTATAGCTTCAAATATTTTGAAACTCTCTGAGGGTCTCTGAAATAATTCAGTTAGTGCCCATAAGAAGTTTCAGAATTTTACAAATGGTTTAGTGTCAAAACTAAATCAAAAACAATTACAGAAATAGAAAAACAGAAACAAAAAAAAGAGAGAGAGAGAGCAAACTCACCTGGCACTTACCTGGTCTGGCCCAGCACGGTCGTCTCCACCGCGCCAGAAGGACGCCGAGCGCGTGCTCGCCGTGCGCACACACGCGCCCGTGCCACCTCCTGCCTGCTAGCTTGCGTGGCGCCGCGAACAGACCCGCGAGAGCCGTCTGGATCGCTCTGACCGCCCCGCCATTCTCCCCCTCGCCTCCCTCTCGCCCTCTCCACCATGGCCGAGACGGCCGCGAGCTCACTGTCGCCGTAGCCATGGCCACAGGCCCTCCCTCGCCTCGCCGACGTGTCCATGGCCTCCGCCTCGACGCCCTCATCCTCCCCGTCGACCCACTCGACGCCAGACGCCTCAAAACGCCGTCCCCGACCTCTTCTTCATCGTCGGCCGCCGCGGATCCCCATCGTCGACTCGTCGCCGTCCGGCCTTCCCCGAGCTCGAAGAGGCCACCGCTTCAACCGCCGTGAGCCCCTCACCCCAACCCCTCTCTCCCCGCCGTCGATTCCTTCCTCTAGCCCCACTAACCACCGCGGCCGAACCTCACCGCCGCCGTGCCTCGTCGCCGACGTGGCTAGAGCCACAGTGGCTCGAAGCCAAGCTCACCGCTGTGCTCAACGCAGCACCAGGAGCCTGTAGCCACCACCAGCTCCTCCTCCCGTGCACCGTAGCGCCGAACCCAGCCCCGTCCGAACTCCGGCCGCCGCCACGAGCTCGACTCCGGCGAGCTCGCTCCACCCCACCTCCTCCCGCTTGCCCTACCAGATGTGCGCGAGCCCCAGCTACGCGTAGGACCAAACCACGGCCGATTTGGTCGACCGTGGGCAAATCCCGAGCCCCTCCGTCGTCTCGGGCTTCACCGGCGACGAGCCGTGGACCAAGTCCGGCGGGTTTGACCCCGCTGACCAGGGGGTTTGACCTCCCCTGAGTCAATGACAAGTGGGGCCCGCCTGCTAATTAACCTGGGTTAACTTTTAATTAATTCTAAATTAGTTAGTTAACAAACAGTGACACTGACGTGTGGACCCCACACGTCAGGTTTGACCTGGACGACCCCGCTGACCAGCTGACGTCACAGTGATGCAGTGCTGACGCAATAACTCATTTCTGGATTTACTCTTATATAGGAAATTCCAGAAAATGGACAAAACTTCTAAAAATCATAGAAAATAATCTATAACTCAGATGGAAAACATTTATATATGAAAAATGATCAGAAAAATCCAATCTATCTATCTGTACTATTTTCATGCATGTTAGGACAACTTATGGCTGCTGTTTAGACCAAATCATATAAATGGCATTTAAACCCTCACATATGGAGTTTGAATTTGAACCTAGGGTTCAAACCAACTCCATTTAACACGTTGCTAGCTGCATTAGCTCAATTCACAGCATATTGCCATGTCACATTCATGCATCATATTGTTGCATTGCATTGATTGTGTTTCCTCTCTGTTGCCGGTATTTGTCCCCTCTCGGTAGACGATGTTCCGGCGTTGTGATCGTTGACAGTAATGAAGACTCAATGCTATCTTCAGAAGTGCCAGGCAAGCAAAACCCCCTTGTTCATTCCGATACAATCCCACTCTCTCGCTCCTGCTCTCTTTTACTGCATTAGGACAACAACGTTTCATCTGTTACTTGCTGCGGTAGTTGAACCCCTTTCCTCTGCATGACCTGTCATTGTCACAGTAAATAGATGAAACCCACTAGCATGAGTAGGAGTTGTTTGAGCCCTGATGTGCCTACTCATTCATGCTTATTTGTCATGCCTGCTATTGCTTAGAGTTGTGTCAGGTCTGATTCATCGGGAATGAATTGGAAAGTGGTGAACATGTCCTACTGTGTGAGAGCTAAGTGTGTGAACACGATTTGGTAAAGGTAGCGGTGAGAGGCCATGTAGGAGTACATGGTGGGTTGTCTCATTGAAGCCGTCCTCGGGAACTGAGTTCTGTGTTTGTGATCCATGAACAGTTACTACCACACATTGGGTTCCGGTAACTCGACCCCTCTCGGCTTATTAACCGCCTCGATCTCTGTCCAGGAGTTGCAACTAGTTTCTGGTGTTTGTAGGTTGTGTTAGTAGTCTACCAAGTGGTACCCGGTACAGGTGGGCTTGGGACATACTAGGCACCGTGGCACTGTGTAACAAGCGTAGATCCATCCGTCGAGGTGGGCTTGGGAACCCTGCACACATCGTTTGGGGCCGTGAGTGACACCCCGGCCGGATCTCCTTGCGGATGGAACCCGAATAGGCGATAAACCTGCACTAGAGACTTGTGTGGTTAGTCAGGTCGTGGCCGACTCCCTCTCCAGGCTTCCGCTTGAAGGTTGCCGAGGTACACGACGTGTACATGGTGGTAAGTGGCGAGAGCGTGTGTGACGAAGTACACCCCTGCAGGGTTAACATCATCTATTCGAATAGCCGTGTCCGCGGTAAAGGACTTCTGGGTTGCCTGTACAGTTCATAGACAAGTGAAAGTGGATACTCTAAAATGCGCAAGATAAGCGTGAGTGCTATGGATGGCGTTCTCGTAGGGAGATGGGAGCGGATCCATAGTGGTGTATTGATATGGTGAATATGTGGACTTGTGTGCGCCACCTCAAAAGAGTTGCTTGCAGTAGTAGTTCAGGTTAGCCACTGAGTCAAAGCTGGCTTGCTGCAGTTAAACTCCACTACCCCCTTTGTTGATACCGATGCATATGTAGTTAATTCTGATGTAAGTCTTGCTGGGTACATTTGTACTCACGTTTGCCTATTTTATGTTTTGCAGAGAGACGTCAGTCTCGCTAGTAGTTCTGTGTGGACTTCGACGTTTAGCTTGATACCTCAGCTACGATCTTGTGCCCTCGGCAGGGTCTTGTAGATAGTCAGGCTTCGCAGCCTTTTTCTTTTGTAGATGTCTGTACTCAGACATGTTAAGCTTCCGCATGTGCTTTGACTTGTATGCTCTGAATGTTGGGTCATGAGACCCATGTTTGTAATATCTGGCTCTTCGGAGCCTAATGAATAAATACTCTGAGTCGTAGAGTCTTGTTGTGATGCCATGTTGTATTTGCACATATCGAGCATATTGTGTGTATGATTGAAATGCTTGGTATGTGTGGGATCCGACAACCTAGTTGTTTATCCTTGGTAGCCTCTCTTATGGGGAAATGTAGTCTTGTGCTTCCAT
The DNA here is from genome assembly GCF_018294505.1 of Triticum aestivum. Lineage (NCBI taxonomy): Eukaryota > Viridiplantae > Streptophyta > Magnoliopsida > Poales > Poaceae > Triticum > Triticum aestivum. The sequence continues at coordinate 328,242,902 of NC_057811.1, read as the reverse complement.
GAGCCATAGTAGTCCGCTACAGCCCGGTTCACCGGAGTCCTGCTAGCCCAGCACTACTGCTCCGGAACACTTGACTGGCCGGCATGTGATTCACTTCGTTCCTGTGTCTGTCCCTTCGGGGAAATGTCACACGGTGACATCCGAAGTCCTGCCTAGCCTGCTACAGCCCGGTTCACCGGAGTCCTGTTAGCCCAGTGCTACAGCCCGGATTCGCACGCTGCTGACCGACATGCTCGATGTTGATTCATGTATGCCTGTCCCCGTAAGTTAGTGCCACTTTGGGTTCACGACTAGTCATGTCGGCCCGGGTTCTCTGTCATATGGATGCTAGCGACACTATCATATACGTGAGCCAAAAGGCGCAAACGGTCCCGGGCCTTGGTAAGGCGACACCCATGGGAATACCGTGCGTGAGGCCACAAAGTGATATGAGGTGTTACCGGCTAGATCGATGTGACTTGGAATCAGGGTCCTGACAGCTTTGGTATCGGAGCCTGACTTCCTGTAGGTTTACGAAGCCAAACCGGTCAAAGTTGAGTCTAGAAATGCTTTAGTTATATAAGGGAATTGATTGTGGAAGGGAACGTAAGGCTCTTTTTACTCCTTTACCTTATGCCCTTCTGATCTGAGTCACCCTCTTCTCTTCTACGGGGATTAAGGACTAGGCTTCTCATCTTTCTATCAGGATCACGTGTTACTAATCCGTAGACTCACGGGATTGATGGATTTAAGCCTCCGTTCAATTCCTACTACTTCCGTATGTTGACCATTGATCCCGGAAGTTTATATTGTAATGTTGAGTGGTTATGCCACCATTTTGTAGGATGTCTCAAATCTTTTTGAGCATTTACAGCCGTTATGCTGTCCGAGTCATCCCAGGTTTCTAAATAGTCTGATGCATTTGCAAATCCTTTCCGTCCATTCTCGATGTTCCTTTGGGCCAGATTAACCACACTAATCCTTGAGTTGAGGTACTCTGTTTCCTTGATATATATGTTGGAGTTATTATTATGACCCTAGGTGTCTTAGAGGACCACTTAGTAATCTAGCAATGCTTGCATCCCCAGTGTGATGATTCTGGCCATTATTCTCGAAAGCATCCCGTGATGCCATTTAGTAGTAGGTATTCTACCCCTGGGTTTTGAACCCGAGATTCACCCTACTTCATGTTGTAGTATTTGCTAGTTCCCTTAAGATATTAGTAACCTTTGCGATAGTCCTCGAGGTCCGTGGTATCTCATTCTTCCAATACCATGAACCATCCTTGGCAGAAGTTCCTCGTTGAACCAAAAGATCACAACAAGAGTGCTCTCGATGAGTTCTCCATTCTACATTGTGAATCTGCCAGTCCTACCTTTCTGCATGGGTTATCTGGAAGAAACCTGTTGAACTTGGTTCGACATTAATCTATGCATCCACAACTCAGAAACATATATGTCCCCTTGAGTTGTCCCTCTTCATTGGTATTCCGACCATCGTCTGTCAATTGATAGTCAGGAGTAATTGTGCATCCGTGTTATCGATGCTTATTATTCTTATGGTCCATCAAGCCATCCTATTCCAGAATGACTAGGAGAAACTAACTCCAGAACCTCATCCATATCTAGGATCGGGTCAAAGCAATTGTATTCCGCAGACCAAAATGCCAATCCAGCTTTTGCTCTGCTCTACCTTGGAGCGTTACCATCTTTATGTCAAGAGTGTCATGAGAATTGCACCACCTCTTATGAATTCTTGACGCAGTGATACTTCTGGCCATCATTATTCATTCCTCGGTCCCGTGTTGTCACAACCGGAATACCGACAAGTGAACCGTGATGTGTGAAATCAATACTCTGAGCAACTCGTTGCTTGGTAGTTAATGGCAATACTCTCATTCTTAGCGTGCTGGTTATTGAATCATCATCCTAAGATTGATCGTGCTACCTAGTCCTTATTTTTGGTGCACTCTTCAATCAATGAGTTAGGATTTTGTCAAACCCTTGCTCAGTTGATCATATCGTCTTGCCCTGAAAAGCAAGATTGATCTCGAGCTTAGCAACGTACCGGTGGCTCGTAATTTTCCGAATATCTTCTCGGAAGTGTTACTAGGTTATCCCCTGACTGTTATGTTGAGCTCGTAATCAAGTTGGTTTTCTTATAAACCACCCCTTCTCCAAGAATCTGTGTTGGATACCCCTGAGCTAGTTGGTTAAGCTGAACAGCAACTTGGACAGTTGGAAGATAAAAGCTTGCCTAACTTAGTTCATTCCAAAGGATATCTCTTGTGTGTGTGTGTTTGTTGTAGAAAGATGATTTCTTCATCGATTGGTCCTCGTGATCAATTAATGGACCTATCATCTTAACCAAACTTTGATTTGAGTATGGGCTAATATCAAATCAAATCAGAACCAACGATGTTCATAATGTTGTCTTACTCGCGGTTGATCCCTCGAGCATACACCATTATATCTTTTGGGTCTGACCAATGCTATCACTTGTTCACATAATTATGGAAGTCCATCTCCATTGGAATTTTGATAAATTGTTGCTGTGCCCATCGGCAACATTCTTATCTTCTCCATGACTAGTGTTGAACATTAAGTTAGTGTTGGAAACTTGTGCTAGCATTTTCTTCGTGCTATCTCATGAAGGATATGTTTGGATGAAAGAAGTGACTTTCTTTAATTCACGTGCACTTGATGTAAGGTGTCGCCGTGGATCCGAGAAAGATTGTTTTTGTTTTCTCTGGAACCATCCCAAGTCAGTCATGCATGTGCGAAGTATGCTATGGTTTGATAGGCTCGCTACCTCCATTCTATATGTGTTCCTAGCACACCAAGCCACTGATTGATTTGTTCAAGGAAAAGGAGCTTGTTGTGCTAATTCTAGATCATGCACAAGACTCCAATATCCTCGATGATGGTTCCCCACCTGAACTCGGTAGTATTTTATCATAAGACTACTATGTGGTCATGTTTGTCCGGGACAGCGTGTTCACATGTGTTTGTAGCAGAACCAACTCATGTTTTGGAGCTTACTATCGTAGTTCATCTCCCGAGAATCTCGCAACGTCATCTCGTCGATTTGTGTTGCAAACTTTCATTTTTCTCTCTAGACTGGATGAGTCTGGAACATTCTGACACCAACCAGATCTGAATCTCAGGCAGACATGATGGTTGGAACATTTCCCAAGAGTTTCTTATGGATTTTTGTGCTTACGGAGTCCGACCTTTACCTGATGTTCTAGATATCAAACCATATCTATGAATGGATTACGCTAGCACATCAAGGAGAACATTAGAAGTGGAGTGCTAAATGTCTCTCGGTCGATCATCCAGATTTGCTTCTTTGGCATTGCTAAGGAAAAATCTGAGAAAGTGTTGTCCTCCTTTGCACCTGCATCCTCCATCACCGTTCATCATGGTAGTATGATGTGTTGCCAGGATCCTCGGCACGGATGTTGGTAAAACCTTGATGAATATGGAAATGCTCAAGTTCTTGAAAGCACGCTCAGTCACTAGGTTATATCCTTGGTATCAACTGGAATGTGCCTTCCATTTGCCGAGTTGTTCTATAACCATAGTTTCCTTTCCAAATTGAGTGTGCCATTCTTTTGAATTCTTTCAAACGATCAATTATGAATTACCTCAGATTGGTATAAAGAGTTTCAATGATCTTTGTATCAAAAGTAATTCTTTTTGCCACTTAAGGGAATAATTCTACGAGCCACCCTCCCTAAGGTGCCCCGTTATGGAATGATGGCAGACAACTCCTCGTTATCTTGAAACCATGCACCGTCTTATTCAGCGTGGAATTGTGCTTATCAACTTAAATCTTCATTCTCTGTTTCACTTCTTCCCTCTGGGTGTATGCTCCGTGTCTTGGCTCGAGAGATGTTCAACATCTCATCCCGTGAGTTGATCGTGAGTTGCTCGATCTTTAAGAAGATCGATTCCTATAGAGTTTCTTCTGTCGTCATCATGTTGGATGAAGATCCCGAAAGCAAAGACGACAAGATCAATTTGAAGCAATGAGTCAACATCTTCGAGAAGAACAATTGGATCGTGAAGATTATGTTACTTTGCGTTCCCCTTTCATCTTACCCTACGCTTGAATCTCGGGACGAGATTTTTGTTTAGTGGGGGTGAGATGTCACATCCCTAGCCTTGCTATGCACTTGGACTAGCTTGGTTATTGCATCATGTCTAAATCTATTTGAAAGTTGAAATGGGGATTGCTCAAACCCCTAGCACCAAAACAATGCAATAGGTTCAACTTAAAAATATTTTCGATGAACCCAAAATGCCCTTCAAAAATGTTCATAATTTATGGAACAAGATGAAAACCTAAACCAAAAATGGTGGACACTTTTCCAGGACATAAATGGGCTTTGAATTAATCCAATATGTATTTGAATTGGAGCTTTAAAATTCTATAAATATTTTTATAGATTCAAATATTTTGAAACTCTCTGAGGGTCTCTGAAATAATTCAGTTAGTGCCCATAAGAAGTTTCAGAATGTTACAAATGGTTTAGTGTCAAAACTAAATCAAAAACAATTACAGAAATAGAAAAACAGAAACAGAAATAAAAGAGAGAGAGAGAGAGAGCAAACTCACCTGGCGCTTACCTGGCCTGGCCCAGCACGGTCGTCTCCACCGCGCTAGAAGGACGCCGAGCGCGTGCTCGCCGTGCGCACACATGCGCCCGTGCCACCTCCTGCCTGCTAGCTTGTGTGGCGCCGCGAACAGACCCGCGAGAGCTGTCTGGATCGCTCTGACCGCCCCGCCATTCTCCCCCTCGCCTCCCTCTCGCCCTCTCCACCATGGCCGAGACGGCCGCGAGCTTGCTGTCGCCGTAGCCATGGCCACAGGCCCTCCCTCGCCTCGCCGACGTGTCCATGGCCTCCGCCTCGACGCCCTCATCCTCCCCGTCGACCCACTCGACGCCAGACGCCTCAAAACGCCGTCCCCGACCTCTTCTTCATCGTCGGCCGCCGCGGATCCCCATCGTCGACTCGTCGCCGTCCGGCCTTCCCCGAGTTCGAAGAGGCCACCGCTTCAACCGCCGTGAGCCCCTCACCCCAACCCCTCTCTCCCCGCCGTCGATTCCTTCCTCTAGCCCCACTAACCACCGCGGCCGAACCTCACCGCCGCCGTGCCTCGTCGCCGACGTGGCTAGAGCCACAGTGGCTCGAAGCCAAGCTCACCGCTGTGCTCAACGCAGCACCAGGAGCCTGTAGCCACCACCAGCTCCTCCTCCCGTGCACCGTAGCGCCGAACCCAGCCCCGTCCGAACTCCGGCCGTCGCCACGAGCTCGACTCCGGCGAGCTCGCTCCACCCCAGCTCCTCCCGCTTGCCCTACCAGATGTGCGCGAGCCCCAGCTACGCGTAGGACCAAACCGCGGCCGATTTGGTCGACCGTGGGCAAATCCCGAGCCCCTCCGCCATCTCGGGCTTCACCGGCGACGAGCCGTGGACCAAGTCCGGCGGGTTTGACCCCGCTGACCAGGGGGTTTGACCTCCCCTGAGTCAATGACAAGTGGGGCCCGCCTGCTAATTAACCTGGGTTAACTTTTAATTAATTCTAAATTAGTTAGTTAACAAACAGTGACCCTGACGTGTGGACCCCACACGTCAGGTTTGACCTGGACGACCCCGCTGACCAGCTGACGTCACAGTGATGCAGTGCTGACGCAATAACTCATTTCTGGATTTACCCTTATATAGGAAATTCCAGAAAATGGACAAAACTTCTAAAAATCATAGAAAATAATCTATAACTCAGATGGAAAACATTTATATATGAAAAATGATCAGAAAAATCCAATCTATCTATCTGTACTATTTTCATGCATGTTAGGACAACTTATGGCTGCTGTTTAGGCCAAATCATATAAATGGCATTTAAACCCTCACATATGGAGTTTGAATTTGAACCTAGGGTTCAAACCAACTCCATTTAACACGTTGCTAGCTGCATTAGCTCAATTCACAGCATATTGCCATGTCACATTCATGCATCATATTGTTGCATTGCATTGATTGTGTTTCCTCTCTGTTGCCGGTATTTGTCCCCTCTCGGTAGACGATGTTCCGGCGTTGTGATCGTTGACAGTAATGAAGACTCAATGCTATCTTCAGAAGTGCCAGGCAAGCAAAACCCCCTTGTTCATTCCGATACAATCCCACTCTCTCGCTCCTGCTCTCTTTTACTGCATTAGGACAACAACGTTTCATCTGTTACTTGCTGCGGTAGGTGAACCCCTTTCCTCTGCATGACCTGTCATTGTCACAGTAAATAGATGAAACCCACTAGCATGAGTAGGAGTTGTTTGAGCCCTGATGTGCCTACTCATTCATGCTTGTTTGTCATGCCTGCTATTGCTTAGAGTTGTGTCAGGTCTGATTCATCGGGAATGAATTGGAAAGTGGTGAACATGTCCTACTGTGTGAGAGCTAAGTGTGTGAACACGATTTGGTAAAGGTAGCGGTGAGAGGCCATGTAGGAGTACATGGTGGGTTGTCTCATTGAAGCCGTCCTCAGGAACTGAGTTCTGTGTTTGTGATCCATGAACAGTTACTACCACACATTGGGTTCCGGTAACTCGACCCCTCTCGGCTTATTAACCGCCTCGATCTCTGTCCAGGAGTTGCAACTAGTTTCTGGTGTTTGTAGGTTGTGTTAGTAGTCTACCAAGTGGTACCCGGTACAGGTGGGCTTGGGACAGACTAGGCACCATGGCACGGTGTACCAAGCGTAGATCCATCCGTCGAGGTGGGCTTGGGAACCCTGCACACATCGTTTGGGGCCGTGAGCGACACCCCGGCCGGATCTCCTTGCGGATGGAACCCGAATAGGCGATAAACCTGCACTAGAGACTTGTGTGGTTAGTCAGGTCGTGGCCGACTCCCTCGTCAGGCTTCCGCTTGAAGGTTGCCGAGGTACACGACGTGTACATGGTGGTAAGTGGCGAGAGCGTGTGTGACGAAGTACACCCCTGCAGGGTTAACATCATCTATTCGAATAGCCGTGTCCGCGGTAAAGGACTTCTGGGTTGCCTGTACAGTTCATAGACAAGTGAAAGTGGATACTCTAAAATGCGCAAGATAAGCGTGAGTGCTATGGATGGCGTTCTCGTAGGGAGACGGGAGAGGATCCATAGTGGTGTATTGATATGGTGAATATGTGGACTCGTGTGCGCCACCTCAAAAGAGTTGCTTGCAGTAGTAGTTCAGGATAGCCACTGAGTCAAAGCTGGCTTGCTGCAGTTAAACTCCACTACCCCCTTTGTTGATACCGATGCATATGTAGTTAATTCTGATGTAAGTCTTGCTGGGTACATTTGTACTCACGTTTGCCTATTTTATGTTTTGCAGAGAGACGTCAGTCTCGCTAGTAGTTCCGTGTGGACTTCGATGTTTAGCTTGATACCTCAGCTACGATCTTGTGCCCTCGGCAGGGTCTTGTAGATAGTCAGGCTTCGCAGCCTTTTTCTTTTGTAGATGTCTGTACTCAGACATGTTAAGCTTCCGCATGTGCTTTGACTTGTATGCTCTGAATGTTGGGTCATGAGACCCATGTTTGTAATATCTGGCTCTTCGGAGCCTAATGAACAAATACTCTGAGTCGTAGAGTCTTGTTGTGATGCCATGTTGTATTTGCACATATCGAGCATATTGTGTGTATGATTGAAATGCTTGGTATGTGTGGGATCCGACAACCTAGTTGTTTATCCTTGGTAGCCTCTCTTATGGGGAAATGTAGTCTTGTGCTTCCATGAGCCATAGTAGTCCGCTACAGCCCGGTTCACCGGAGTCCTGCTAGCCCAGCACTACTGCTCCGGAACACTTGACTGGCCGGCATGTGATTCACTTCGTTCCTGTGTCTGTCCCTTCGGGGAAATGTCACGCGGTGACATCCGGAGTCCTGCCTAGCCTGCTACAGCCCGGTTGACCGGAGTCCTGTTAGCCCAGTGCTACAGCCCGGATTCGCACGCTGCTGACCGACATTCTCGATGTTGATTCATGTATGCCTGTCCCCGTAAGTTAGTGCCACTTTGGGTTCACGACTAGTCATGTCGGCCCTGGTTCTCTGTCATATGGATGCTAGCGACACTATCATATACGTGAGCCAAAAGGCGCAAACGGTCCTGGGCCTTGGTAAGGCGACACCCGTGGGAATACCATGCGTGAGGCCGCAAAGTGATATGAGGTGTTACCGACTAGATCGATGTGACTTGGAATCGGGGTCCTGACATTACACCACTAGTCCTAGAACATGGCACAAAAGTTCACTTTAGTGCTAGAACTTGTGGTGTACATATAAGTGGTTCAAGAACTTGGGTTGACGGTGCAAATACGGTGTTGTACACGCCTGCGGCGCGCCAGCTTGGCATAGGGCCCGCTGTTAGTGACAGAAAAGGGAGGGCAGGGCGTGTGGCCTGTCTTTTGCGAAATGCCTCTCAATATTTTCTTTCTTGACGAATAAGTCCCTCGAGAGAAACTATACATAAAAGAAAAAAACTACTCTTCCGAAGTTGCGACCTATAGGTCACCTGCGCCGGTGGCTAGCCCCCACACCAATTTGGATTTGACGTCAATATAGATACATAGGCTTTATATACTTTAATTTTAGTCCAAAAACCAAAATACGGCAAGTGACATAGCCCGGCATACCACCCCAACACAAGACGTCCAAAGTATAATTACGCTTTGCATACTTTAAAAAATCATGGGTTATTTTAAAACGTATTCATACAATTTAAAATATTTATGAATTATAAAATCTATTTATAAGATTTAAATAGTACATATTTCAGAATCTGCAATCTGATGGCACACTAGTGTCATATTTATTTTTCCTACAAATTTTATATTTAATTTTAATTAAAAATACATAAATAATGTTTCTATAAAACACAAAAAAATATTAAAACACGTGAGATCTTTTTCAAACAACCTAAAATTTTCTTAAACCATGATCACTTTTATATACTACATGAGTATGATATTAAAGATCAGAAAACAAATCAACATATATAAGAATTTATTTAGTATACAAAATCTTCTAAAACTAATTAAAATGTTTTCTTAAAATGTGAACAGTATTTAAAATCATAGTTTTTAAAAAAATCATAAGTGAATTATATGGATTTTTAGTTAGTACGTGGATATGTTTTGATGTAATATATTGTCCGCACTGACTGCAATTTTTCAATGTAATTTATTTTAATTATGAACAACAACAAAAAACATAGGTATATGAACATTTTTAATGTAATTTATTTTACTTAAATGTATATTATTTATAACGCATTATTATAAGTTACAAAATTTTAAAAAATCCAAGAAACAAAATGTTGAAATTATCCGCACTGCCTGCAGTTCAGTTCAACCACACGATCGTTTTCTGTTATAGTCATAAAGTGCAATTATACTTCAGAAATATGTTACCTCTTCGGTTGAAATTGTATCCCCTGGCACTAATTTAATTATATGGATTTTTGTTAAATTAGTAGGTGGATTTGTTTTCATGTTATATGAACATTTTATGTACTTATATTATATATATATATATATATATATTATTTATAGCATATAATTATAATTTACATATTTGTTGATCAAATTTAAAGATGCAGGAACTAAAATGTAATTAGACACATGATCGTGTTGTGTTATATTCATAAAATGTAATTAGACATCACAAATAAGTGACCTTGTATGTTGTGGTGGTATGCCCAGGCACTTATTTACCCTAAGGTTCCTGGTTTGGATTACCGAGCATGAATTGATTTATGAGATTAAAATTGTTCAGTTGAAATTTTTGTTTGAGAAATGTTCAGTCAAAATATATAAAGGACATGTATCCTCACGTGACAACAAGGCCGTCTAGGTGTGCTAGCAATCAGCAGGTCGCTGGTTTGAACTTTCGGTGGGCCAATTTATTTTCTGTACTTTTTTCATCGGGGATAAAATTGTTGAGGGGCTTTTCGCAAAACAAAAACAGGCCACACACCCTTCCCCGCCCTCCCCTTTGTCACTGACAGCAGGTCCCACCATGCTGGCATGCCTAATCAGCGTCACAGACGTATGCAACACCGTATTTGCACCATCAAGCCAAGTTCTTCAACCACTTATATGTATACCACAAGTTCTAGCATTAAAGTGATCATTTATGCCAAGTTCTAGCACCACTAGTGTAATTGTCTCTTAGATCATATACAATCGCTCAACGTGCGACGAAGAATCACTCCAAAGTTATAATCCAGGGGAGAACATAAGATGAAATTGTTGTAGGGTATGAAACCACCTCAAAGTTATCCTTTCCGATCAATCTATTGAGCTATACCGATAAGTGTCACAAACAACCCTAGAGTTCGTACTAAATAAACACCATATGATACGCATCAATCAACCTAATGTCACCTAGATACTCCAATGTCACCACAAGTATCCATGAGTCAATTATACGATACGCATCAAATAAATTTAGATTCATAATATTCAATCCGACACAAAGAACTTCAAAAAGTGCCCCAAGATTTCTACTGGAGAAAGTAGGACGAAAACGTGCATCAACCCCTATGCATAGATTACCCAGTGTTACCTTGGGAATCCCCGAGTTGAGTGCAAAAACGTACATGAAGTGAATCAATAGAACACCCCATTGTCACCACGGGTGTCCATTTGCAAGACATACATCATGTGTTTTCAAATCCATAAAAGTATTCAATCTAATAATAGTGAAACCTCAAAGGTAAAAACTCGATTCATCATAACAAGATAGAGAGGGAGAAACACCATATGATCCAGCTATATTAACAAAGCTCGCGGTACATCAAGATCGTGCCAAATCAAGAACATGAGAGAGAGAGAGAGATCAAACACATAGCTACTTGAACATACCCCTAGCCTGGAGGCTGAACTACTCCCTCCTCATCATGGCGGTCGTCGGGATGATGAAGATGGCCTCCGGTGATGATTTCCCCCTTTGGCAGGGTGCCGGAACAGGGCTCGAGATGGTATTTCAAAGGTACAGAGGCGTGTCGCGGCGGAGTCGAAGTTGTACGGTTATTTCTGGTGGTTTCTATATTTATAGGATTTTTTGGCGTCAGTCTCACACTAAGATGGGCCACAAGGGGCCCTCTACCCACCAGCCCACAGCCAAGGCCCATGGCGCGCCTTGGTGGGTAGTGGACACCTCCTTCAGCTTCTAGTCCTCCCACGAAGTTTCTAGTGCCTCTTTTATTGAAAAAAAATCATCAAAAAGTTTCACTACATTTGGAGAACTTTTATTTCTGCACAAAAAACAACACCACGGTAGTTCTGCTGAAAATAGCGTCAGTCCAACTTAGTTCCATTCAAATCATACCAAAACGATATAGAATTGTTGTAAACATGGCATGAATACTTCATAGATTATAGATACATTGGAGACGTATCAACATCCCCAAGCTTAATTCCTGCTCATCCTGAATTAGGTAAATGATAGAAGAAATAATTTATGAAGTGTGAATGCTAGCATAGTGTATAAGTTTGATCAATGATAATTTCAATCACTTTTCCTAGCTTCATAAGAGCAACTCTTTCTCATAAAACTCATCGTGATAAAGTAGCAATTCAAAACAGAATTTTTGATGTGGAAAGCTACCTAACATATTCAAAGCAATAGTCTATAATTGACATGAAGACATCAATACTCAAGCATACTAATGAGCAACCATGTCTTTCAAAATATCAACGCTAAAGAAAGTTATCCCAAGCCATTATGCTCAATCATTGATCAATTCATGAAACACACTCAACATTACCTACATCCAATGCAAAAGTATGACGATAGTGCTCTCTAGTTGGTGCTTTATAAGAGAATATGGAGACTCAAAATAAAAATAAAAATTGCATAAAAGTAAATAGATAGGCCCTTCGGAGAGGGAAGCAGAGATTTGCAGAGGTGCCAGAGCTCAAGGCTTAAATTAGATATAAAATTATTTTGAGATAGCCATGCTTTTCCTATCGACGAAATGATCGAGAATTCCCAATATCTTCCATGCTAGACAAATTATAGGCGGTTCCCATACAGAAAGTAAAGTTTAGTTCCTTTCCACAATTCTTTCATAATCCATGGCTATCCGTATCCACAGGTGCCTTCCAACACTTTCCAAGGAATTTATTATTATGATCATTTTTTTCATTTCGGGAATGGGCATCCCTATTACCTACCACACTCGTGTGCAATGACAAGTGAATAAATACTCATAATGACAATAACATACTTACCATGAAAAATATTGGCCACCCCCCTGCTGCTTCATGAGCGGCACGGGCACAGAAAACAGAAATTTATTTTGAAAAATTAGAGTTGACACATGCAAATTTACTTGGAACGGCATGGGAATACCGCTTATAGGTAGGTATGGTGGACTCATTTGGCACAACTTTGGGTTTAAGGAGTTGGATGCACAAGCAGCATTCCCACTTATCGCAAATGAAGGCTAGCAAATAGATTGAGAAGCGACCAACCAAAAAGCAAAAACGGTCATAAACATGCACTGAATAATGCACCACAAGTAGAATGTAACTTCATTGCATAACTGTTGACTTTATGTGCATGCATAGGGAATCACAAACCTTAACACCAATATTCTTACTAAAGAACAATCACTCACTAAGATGACTAACATATTATCATCTCCATATTTCAAAATTATTGCAAGGAAGCAAACTTATCATATCCAATGTTCTACATGAAGGCTTTTACTATATCCTTCTTGGATATTCATCATATTAGGACCAATTTCATAGCTTGTGCAAGTTGTCATTATTATTATCAACTCTCAAAATAATATAAGTGAAGCATGAGAGTTTTCGACAAACTACTCCAAAAAGATATAAGTGAAGATCAAATGAGTAGTTAAGTAAATAGGTAGCTATATGAGGACTCTCTCTCATTTAAAAATTTCAGATCTTAAGTATTTTATGCAAACAGCAAAGAAAACAAAATAAAATTACATTCCAAGAATAGTGCATCTCATGCGAAGAAGCAAAAGCTTAGGTTCAACCAATACTAAGCGATAATAGTTGATGAAGAAAGGTGGGATGCCTACCAGGGCATCCCCAAGCTTAGATGCTTGAGACTTCTTGTAATATTATCTTGGGATGCCTTGGGCATCCCCAAGCTGGAGCTCTTGTGTTGCCTTAATTCCTCTCATATCACGGTTTCCCTAAATCTCAAAAACTTCATCCACACAAAACTCAACAAGAACTCGTGAGATAAGTTAGTATAAATCAATGCAAAACCTTATCATTCTCTACTGTAACAAATCACTAAAATTATTATTTAACATTGCATACTAAATGCCTCTGTATATTTAATACTCCTAACCTCAAATAAAATCATTAAACAAGCAAACATAATAGCAACCTGTCAGAATAGAACAACCTATATAGGATGATGAAGATTCATACTTATTTAAATCCAAAAATTCTAAAACATTAACACATTTTATAAAAATTTGTATGTCTTACTATAAAAATTTCAAGATTTTATCACATTCCGACTTTTCCAAAGAATTAAGACAATGATAGAAAACTTTCTGTTTTCAAACAACAATATATAGACTTGCAAAATAAGCATGGTAAAGGCTATACTTGACATTTTTATTGAAGTAAAACATACAAAACATTATTATAAATAACAGCAAGAAATATCAACAAAATAAAATTACGCTCCAAGCAAAACTCATATCATGTGATGAATAAAAGTATAGCTCCAAGTGAGGTTACCGATAATGTTGAAGACGAAAGAGCGGATGCCTTCCGGGGCATCCACAAGCTTAGTTGCTTATGTATTCCTTGAATATTACCTTGGGGTGACTTGTGCATCCCAAGCTTAGGTTCTTGTCACTCCTTGTTCTCCTCATATCGATATCTCACCTAAAACTTGAAAACTTCAATCACACAAAACTTAACGGAACTTCGTGAGATATGTTAGTAAGATAAAGAGCAAATCATTCACTTTGGTACTGTCAAGACAAGATTCATAATTATTCTCACACAATACCTACCGTACCCTATCATTTCTATAATTTATATTGACCAATATAAGCCATAGAAACTAGAAAGCAAGCAAACTATGCATTGAAAACAGAATCTGTCGAAAACAGAATAGTCTGTAATGATCTGAACAATGACCATACTTATGTAAATCCAAAACTCTAACAATTTAGGAAAACATATGAAATTTGTATATAAATCATGTATAAAAAATTCAGAATTTTATCAGGTTCCAGTGAATTAAAAAAATTCTTTTACTAGGTGCAAAAGTTTTTGTTTTAGCACAGAATCAAGTAAACTATCACCCACACTATTCCAAAGGCTTTACTTGGCACTTTATTGAAACAAAAGCTATAAAACATGATTACTACAGTAGCTTAATAATGTTGACACACAAAAACAGTAGGTATAAGTATTGGGTTGTCTCCTGATGACCCACAAGTATAGGGGATCTATGGTAGTCCTTTCGATAAGTAAGAGTGTCAAACCCAACGAGGAGCAGAAGGAAATGACAAGCGGTTTTCAGCAAGGTATTCTCTGCAAGCACTGAAATTATTGGTAACAGATAGTTGTGTGATAAGATAATTCGTAACGGGTAACAAGTAACAAAAGTAACTAAGGTGCAGCAAGGTGGCCCAATCCTTTTTGTAGCAAAGGACAAGCCTGGACAAACTGTTATATAATGCAAAATGCTCCTGAGGACACATGGTAATTGTTGTCAATTTAGTTTTCATCATGCTCATATGATTCACGTTCGTTACT
>NC_057811.1:327840575-327927587 GCF_018294505.1 Triticum aestivum | reverse complement strand
GTGGAGGGGTGGTTGAATAGGAGCCCGTGGAGAGGGCTGGTTGAACAGTAGCCGGTGGAGTAGCGCGTGGTGGAGGCTGGATGAACAGGAGCCCGTGGATGAACAGTCGCAGGTGGAGGCTGGAGGAGGTCGACGGTGGATGAACAGTAGCCCGTGGAGGCTGGAGGGGGTCGACGGTGGAGATGAACAGTGTCCCGTGGAGTCCCGTTTTGCGGTACGCCACACCCCTCCCGATGAACAGGACCCTCGTTTCGACCGTAGCGCTCCAACACAAGTCCGTTTCCTCCGTTTTGCGGTACGCCACACCCCTCCCGATCAACAGGACCCCCGCTTCGACCGTAGGAGGTCCGTTTCCTCCGTTTTGCGGTACGCTAGACCCCTCCCGATGAACAGCATCCCGTTTCAAACGTGGCCGGTCGAACACAAGGCCGTTTCCCCTGTTCTGCGGTATGCCAGGCCTCGTTTCCATCGGCTGTTCCGTCCAAGCCCTCCCGATGAACACGACGACGCATCCCGTTCCGACCCAGCCAGTTGGCTCCCTATGAACACGACGATGACGCTGTTTCTCCGTTCCGACCCAGCCATGTACATGAGCCCTGGCCATACGTATGCGCGAGTAGGCGTTCGAGACCCTTCCCGTATGTACGTACGTGGCCATATTTTCTTTCTTGCACACTGGCCGCTGTACGTACGTGTACATGCTACGTGCGCGCCTCTACTACGACACGTGCGCGCCTCTACATCGACCAGTATGTACGTACACGTTCGCGACCAGAATGACAATGCTACGTACGCTTCGACCAGGTGGGTCCCGACTGACAGGCACTTCCTTGCCTGCGAAGATGTAGCTGGTGGGTCCCAGCAGTCAGGGGGCGAATCGTTTTTTTTTGCCCGGACGCACTTCCTTGCGTGCGAAGATGTAGCTGGTGGGTACCCGCAGTCAAGGGAAACGTTTGTTTTTGCGAAATACGGTGGCCCGTCCGGTGGGTCCCCGCTGTCAGGTGGAGGAATAATTATTTTCCGCGTAATAAGGAGGCACTTCCTTGCTGCGGCTGTGGACCCAGCTGCCAGCCTCTCCATGTACAGTCCACGTCCGATGGAAGCCATTCCTTGACCACGTTGACCATGCCGCGCCGAGAGCACTAGGGCGGTGGACGACGGCGAGGCCTAGGAAGGGGATGACGCGGACTGGGGAAGACGCGGCAATGGAAGCCCGCGCGGAGAGGAGTACGAGGGTTCACTGGTTCGGCTGTGGTGTGAGGCTGCCGTCGCGGCAGGGCCTGGCCAGCGGTGGGAATAGTAGGGGGCGGTGACTTCTCCGCGGCAGCACAGCTGGCCACGGGAGGCAGGAGCATGCGGCACGACTGGCGCTGCTTTGGGCGGCTGGAGCAACAAGACCAAAGGTTGAAGAAGCACTACGGTCATTGGATGGACATCATACGGTCACTAGAGCTAGAATCGTGCATATTGACTAAGTTGACAAAGCCCTGCGTCCCCGTCAACTTAGTAGGGTTGACCCACAAGTCAGCCTGCCACTATACTGGGTCCCAGTTAGCAGGGGGAGTATTCATTTTTTTGTGCGTAATAAGGACGCACTTCCTTGCGTGCGAAGATATAGCTGGTGGGTCCGAGCTGTCAGCGGCGGTAACATTTTTTTCGTGAAATACAGAGGCCCTTTCGGTGGGTCCCAGATGTCAGGTGGAGGAATCATTATTTTGCGCGTAATAAGGAGGCATTTCCTGCGTGCGGCCGTGGACCCAGCTGTCAGCCTCTCCACGTACAGTCCACTTGAGATGCATGTCGGTCGTTGACCACGTTGACCAGGCCGCGCCGGGAGCACCAGGGCGGTGGACGACGGCGAGGCCTAGGAAGGGAACGACACGGAGGCAGGGAAGACTCGACAGTTGTTTCCCACGCGGAGGGGAGTACCACTATACGAGGGCTTACTGGTTCGTCTGCCGTCGCCGGAGAATAACAACATGTGTGGGTGAGTAGAGGGATGGCTAGGCCAGCGATGGGAGTACGGTGGGGCGGTGAAGCCTGCACGGCAGCACAGCCGGCCGCGGGGAGGTGGGAGTAGGCAGTCCCGCCGGCGCTTGTTTGAGCGGCTGGA
The DNA here is from genome assembly GCF_018294505.1 of Triticum aestivum. NCBI lineage: Eukaryota > Viridiplantae > Streptophyta > Magnoliopsida > Poales > Poaceae > Triticum > Triticum aestivum. Next base: position 327,925,474 of record NC_057811.1, on the reverse strand, counting down.
GCAGGAAGAGCAGAGATTGAAGAAGCACGATGGCCGTTGGATGGACATCCAACAATCACTGCTTGTGTGTCAACCATTTTTTTTAGGAAAGCCTCAAATCTGTGGAAAACAGCATACAACCCATCTGCCATTATTTCTAATAATTTACAGCCCATTTGCTAATTCTGAAGGTTTTTTTGGAGCCCATATTCTTTTTGTTAGCATTACAGCCCATATTGTGGCCACAGTTAAAAAATTATATGAAATGTTGCATATTTCGGTGCGGTCCGAACTGTTTTTAATCCCGACATTTCGAGTCACATTCAAACTAATTTTAAAAATAAATGTATATCAATATAAAATCCAACAAATTGTCCACGCATAAAAATTAATGCAATTTAAAATCTTGAAATGAAAAAAAGAAATTTGAAAGTAATTGCCGGTTTGATGTGTTTTAAAATGTACAACCCATTTCGCATTACTGATAGGCCATTTTCTCGTCCAGCCGAATGAAGCTCTCCTCGTCTTGAAAGATTTGCAGCCCAATAGGCTTGACAAAGCGACTTACTTGGCAAATCACAAAAAAACTGGGCTAGCCATTTTCAGAAAGAAAAAAAAACTACTGGGCTGGTCTGTGGTAAACATAAAAAAGAAGGCTGTCTAGACATGCCAGAGTGCCCCGCACAGCCCAGTTGACACCCTGCTTCCGTCTCAAAAACTAATTAGATAAATGCCACAACAAATATGGCGATTCATAAAAATGCCACTATAATTTCCAAACTTTGAAAAATGCCACTGCAATTTTTGCAAATTTTGGAAAACGCCACTGCAATTTGCAAACTTTGAAAAACGCCACTCCAGACTTCGAAAAATGCCACTGGGATGGCATGAAATGGCATTTTTCAAAGTTTGGAAATTGCAATGGCATTTCTTAGAAACACCAGATTTGGAGTGGCATTTATCAAATTAACCCCAAACAAAAATAACTGGGCGAGCTGTTGGGTCCCTGATGTCAGCCGCTCGTTGTGCAACTCTCTCGTTTATTGACTACGTTGACAATGGCATGGGACCCAGATGTCAGAAATCCATTACGAGGAGCCATTCTTTTTATTGGATTTAAATAAGGAGGCACTTTGCTTGCGTACTGCCATGACCTTGGCGGGTCCCTGCTGTCATCCTCTCCACATACAATCATCTCCTGGTTGTGTACGCGTCAACTTGGTAGGCCCACAAGTCAGCCTCTAAACCCGTGGAGGACAAATACAACCCATTTAAAAAAATAATAGCCCATTCCATATGTTCAAATGGAAAGTTTAACATTCAGAGCAAAGTAAAAGGTCTGATCCACATGTAGAGTACTGAACTTCCACGTTGACAACCATCATAGCCAAGTTAACTATCTACTTCCACTAATACTCTAGTAGCATACAAGTACTAACTTACTCTTAGCTAACTAGACGATGCCGGCCGCCATCCGTGGTACACGCTAAACGCCGGCACCGGCGTCCTCCGCCTCGCCTCGGACTTGCCAGAGGTGCGATAGGGCGCGTTGCTCGCTCGCGTTGGCCCTTTCCATGCCGGCGTGGTCCACCGAAGCTTCGGCTTCTAAGCGGGAAACCCACTTGACGAGCTGGTAGTAAAAATCGGCGTCGCGAACGCGCGTGCCCGACAGCCTCCAGGGCTATTTGCCGGGCGCCGACCTCCACGTAGTCGGCCCACGTGCGGGCGCTCTGCTCGCGACTCAGAGCGTCAGTGCGCAGCTGCTACATGTCCCGCTGGCGGCGCAAATCGGCGATACGCTACTCATCCGCCAAGCGGTCGCGCTCCAACAACTCCTGCTCCTCCGCCAGGCGGTCGCGCTCCAACAAGTCCTCGATCTCCGCATTGCCATCTAAAGACCAATAGAATGCCTCCTCCCTCCGTCTTCCTTCTGGTGAAAAACCGAACACTAGTTCCGGCGGTGACCGCCTCCGGCCACGCCTATCGCGGACGGGCAGGGGCATGGCGGACGTGGCGAGAGCGAGGATAAGTGGCGAGCAACGTCGGGCCGGTGGGGGCTTATGAGGATAGGGCGAGTTGGGTCACGGTACCACCATAGAAGGCCGAGAAACAGTACTTATAAGCGGAAGGTAGCGCGACGGTCATCGGAATTCAATGCATAATGAAGCAGGCATGGCTCAGCGCGCCAGCTTGCCATGGAAAACTAGAGAAACTGAAATTCTGACTGTTGCCGTCCCGTCCCGTCCGTGCTAGGTCACACGCCGGCCTTACGGTCAAATGAGTGCACTCGAATCATCTCCCTCCTTGTCAATAATGATTCCACGGATTTAAAAGGCCCGCAACAATTAAAGCGCATCTTTTTTCGCATCAGTTAGCTGCCTTAATTACGGCCGGCTGCATGCGGGCACTCAAAATCGCTCGCAGCCAGTACGCGGAGCAGCATGCAACGAGTCGCAGCCGAGGGCATTAATTGATGAACTTTAGCTGGGAGATAAGGCATTTGCGAACGTTTTTGCTAGCAGTTTCTTCAGATTCGCATGGCATTTTCTTCAGAGCAGCTTGTCAGTTTCTTCAGAGGTAGGCATTTCTATTAAAAAAACTGCCACTTTGGATCTTGCGTCGCAACTAAAACAGCCAGGAGCGCATTAGTAGGCTAGCTAGTGATCGATAGGTAACTTGTAAACACTGAGCGAACAGATATAAGGAACTGTTAATGCATCTCAATGATTCACAGATCATATACAAATATGTAGCTCCAAAAGCAAAGATCAGCCACAACTAAAACCAACTAGTACGATTCCCATACATAAGATCAACATGTTAATGCATCTCAATGATTCACAGATCATATACAAATATGTAGCTCCAAAAGCAAAGATCTAGAAAAAACATATGTTCTTCCTACTAACATGGATGCTTCTCTTGGCCAACATTCAGTACAGACTGAATGACAAATTTGTTTGTGAAGTCTACAATTCGTCTTGCAAACGTAAGTGGTTTCACCAACAGCTGGAACCATGGGAATGAACCACACATGATGGAGGAACATCCACTGCAATATGATTTGGTCTTCTCTTGATCACACGGCGAGACTATTTTTGGAATACAAACTTTAACTTACGCAAAATGATGCCCATTGTATAATGAGACCAAAGCAATGAAGCAGCTAGTGTTGGCCAATAAATAGTATAGTACTACTTTTCTGCAGTCCATGAAGTGACTATCCAATCTTTCTGTGTCTATTTTCAAATGGCACTGCATGCAGTGACTATACTATTCTCTTGTGCAGTTCAACCAAAATTGTGGTCACTTTGTGTGTTTGCTAAATAGCAACGGGCAGACATCTCTGTCTGCACAAATATCAAGCAGCTAGTAAACATATACCCCACCTTGTATTTTCGGTTTAAACATGTCTCTTCCGCTTAGATCTGTCATGTTTTGCACTGGACAATTTGATACAGTCATGTTTTGCCCTGGACAGTTTCATACTGAATTGATTTGCTTGTTCAGAACAAAAATATAGCACCTATTCTTCATCAGACCAAGGATATCCATGTTCGCAGTGATGGAAGAGGTGAAATCAATACAACTGAAATTGAGCATCTAGTCATTGAATCATGTCCTGCACCTCCAATGTAGGTCCACCCTACCAATAAATTCACATGCAAACCACTAGTATTACTATCTAATGACAGTACAAAAAGAGTATCAAGATAGTAGCAAACCATGTACCTTCTTAATGAACAGCTCATAGTGCCACCAATTGGATATAAAGGTTTGGGAGAAAACATGCTCCTAATGTTGAACCAGTTGGACTTTTTGTGCAGTTCCACTAAACTCGAGCATCCCTGTTTGCATAGATATTGAAAGTGTGATTACTATAAAAGTGGCACTAGTTGAAGCATAGACTCACAAATATAAGCATTCCAATTTCTTAATGGGAAAAGGTAGCAAGACTGTTTCTAACCACTTTTTGAAGGAATAAATAAGGCAACAGAGGCTGATGTCAGAAAGGCATATATAGTTCTTTCTGAAAGAATGATCGATTCCTGACCTTTCCTCTTCTTTTAAGCATATTTTGTGCAGTTCAACTAAAATAAAATGCCATCACCGCCTTGACAATTCAGTGACACTGTACAAAAGGAAATGACTTAACATTACATCATGATGTCGGGTATGTAGTCGACAGGCATTAGAGACAAACTTACAGACCTCCTCCGATAACATAATGAACATTAATTTTAACAAAGGTGTGACTAGCTTTACCGGGATAATTTGAGTGAACTATACACCCTCTGTTCCTTAATATAAGAGGTTTTTGCGGTTCAGTTTAAAGTACCCAAACGTCTACTAGTATTTAGAAAAACAGGTAGTAGTTTTCTTGAGCACATATCTGGGAAAGCTTGCCACCCTTTATTTATGTCCATACGCTAATGCAACACCATTCGAAATTTTGAATACTACAAATATACACTAATCCAGTGGCTAGTGCAACAGTAGAGTAGTTATTTTATTACAGGGTACAGTACAATGGTTTTACTGAACAGATTTCAATAAACTGTGGCACTGGAAGATTTCTATAAGAATTAACAATACAAAATGTAAAGGTAACACGTTTCAGCATTGGTATACTAGCTGTGCATGAGCATTAAACCAAATACAAAAGTCTGAAGGTAACTAGCATTATTAACTAATGACAGTATAAAAAATTTGCAAACCATGTACCTCCAATGTAAATATCATTTCGAACTCGGGGGGACCTTAAAAATTGCTATCCCAATCTTGATAATCGATCAAACATAAAAATTTGATCGAACGAATCAAGAGAACAGCCGGAGGAGGAGGTGCCCACTCTTAACCTTTCCTCTTGTCTTCATAATTTTTTGTGCAGTTTTAACGAAAATAAAATGACATCAGCGCCTTGGCATTTTGGTGACACTGTACAAAAAAATTAACTTATCTCATGAAAGTGAGGTATGTAATCTATAAGCATTAACATTGCAAAAATCTGAAGGTAGTAACAAGATTCATCGTTGGTATACTAGCTATGCAACATCATTAGAATGCCTTAGTTGAAAAATCTTTAATACATGCACAATCAACAGCTAACCCTGAAATAATCCAGTGACATTAAATGGCATTGCTTAAATTTATCGGTGGCATTAGACTGAGTGCGGGATTAGTTAAATGTGGCATCACTTTAGCAGTAGCATTGCTTGACTTGACTGATGGCGTTATACTAACAGCAAAAAAAGTTAGATTAAGAGCATGCGAGGCCCATTCGGACAGTGGGCGCACCAGTATGATGTACCTCCACGGATGCATAGAGTGGTGAGGGAGGTATGGTTGCCCAGAGCAACAAATATCCAGGCAGCATATGTGGATTACGTCCCATTTTTGTTATGTTTAGCCACCTTTTTCCTATGTGAGGACAACAAACCGATCGACCTGGTCATTCTCTATTGCGTTGTCATGCCTTTCTACCCTTCTTCAACCAAGAGACACGAGACTCGTTCCTTAGCTACTGATTTTCCCCTTCTCAACCTAGATGCGGGTTCGATGCCTACTCTCTTGGACAGTACAGTCTCCCTTCCTTTCCTTATTCAACCCAGACATGGATTAGTCTGCATGAAGTAGGGTTTCCTTTAATAGTGCAAATTAAGGTTTTCATCTGCGTGACCAGCAGAGCAGAGGATAGCAAATTGGGAAGATGGTGAGTGGAAAAAGATCCACATGCAGCGACATGGCAGATGGGGCAATAGAACAAGGGTATGGTTCGAAAAGAGGTAGCATACCTGAGGGTCAGCGGGAAGTGGCTTCACTCGTGGTCATCGTCCTCCACACGCACTACGACAGTGAGCTTGGAGACAGAGGCCATCCCGCGCGGGCACTAGGTCTGAGAGGACGGCCTTGTCGTCAGTGCGTGACCTCGCTCGCTGACGACGAGTGTGTCAACACTGCACGTCCTTTTCTTCCCCGGCGGATCTGTGACCACCGGTGAGGAGGGAGAGAGAGGCCGTCTTTTTTAGATCTGGAGAGAGGGTGATAGTGTGAGAAGCAAGTGGGCAGCCCTTAGCAAGAAAGCTCTGAAGCTCCAGCCTATATATCTTTTTTATACTACTAGTACTAGAGGTGGAGTAGTGGTAGAGTAGTTTATATTTTCTCTGCAAACAGTACCAGTTAGTCGTGCTTCAAAACTGAACGGCATGCCATTAAAAAAATAAAGTCAAGAAATAATGCGGCACCTCGGGCCAACGCGGCCAGATCGCATTTTGCACGAGAAATTACACACGATGTTTCGTTGACATGTGGTCCCGTTCCAACATGTCAGTGAGACGACGGCGAGTCCTTTTGTACAATTTCTGAAAGGACGTGTAGGCCGGGGCGCCTCTTCATGTACCGTGGCAAACTGGCAACCGTCCACCGACTCTTCGCCTTTCCCTCTCGATTTGGAACTGCGTCGTACGCTCTTCCTCCCTCCTCCATTTGCCTTCACTCTTCCTTCTGCCATTGTTTGATCGTCTTCTCCATGAAGGGAACAAGCCGGAAACGACCCCGTTATTCTTGCCCCGATCTGTAAGATGACGTGGTGGGGGAACTCATTGATCGGTGCGACGTCATCACCTCGGCTAGCATGGCAGGTTCGTTCAAGCCCATTCTGGACTCAACTAATAACATCATTACAAGGAACCCAAGGGTCCAGGAGCGGTTTGATCTCCCTTATCTTCTTTGCTATAAGCCTGTTCGCATGGGCGCGGACGACGAAGGCCTCGCCTTGTGCAAGTTGATGCCGCTTGATAATGATACGTGTGATGTCAAGATGCCATCGCTTAAGGGTAAGTCCTGGGCTGGCACAAATGGAGATTGGGTTTTTTATATTGGGTACAATTGCGAGTGGGAACTTGTGAATGTGTACACTCGTCAGCGGATTCCAGTTCCAAAAATCTCTGAGTGCCCTGAGGTTGAGCACACAGATGATCTACGTACGTTCAAATACGATCATGGTGACTGTCGTCTACTGAAGATAGCAATTTGTCGAGTTCCCAACCGCTCTTGGAATTACAAGAACTATCAAGTTGTTGCTATCTTCGACAAGCTTGTTGCCGTCCTTCGTGGTTCGACTGGATGGATATTGCTCAAAAATCAGTTTCTATACACGGATGTGTACTGTGATGCAATTGAATACGAGGATCTTGTGTTTGCTGCCACCACTCGTGGCACTGTTTTTGCATGGGATCCTCGTAGTTTCGGTACGTTTGTCTTCCACCGTAATTATAATTGTTTCATCCACATGCATGCGGGTTAGCAAGTTTCCCTTTACTAATTAACCTTCTTCTTGTGTTTCCAAGGTCCTGTGAACATTCCACCACCTATACTTGAAAATTTTTATAAGCAAGGGGGAGATGACGATGGTGATGATCACGAGCATGAGGAGGAGCAGAACTTATATACTCAGTGGCGCCTGACAACTAATTCCGATGGATCACCTCTTCTTGTCTGTATACAGTGCACTCAGACTGTTACTACTAAGGAAGCAGGTGTTATCTCCCATGGTCGCCCTCTCCTGACCTATTCCAACACCCGTTGCATGGTATTCAGGACGGATACTAGTGTGCTAGCGCAAACACCTTCTCCCTGGTTCAGTATTGATAGTCTTGGAACAAACTCGCTCTTCCTTGGACCAAACTATCCAATGATGGTGAAAGGCGATCCAGCTGCTGCTGACACAACATTACTACCATTTATGAGAAGCAACTGTATCTATACCTCGGACATTTCGGTGGTTCCCTACCCTGGTCCTGATATATGCCGCTTCAGCCTGGATGATCAGTCCTGCATTGCTCTCGATATTGACAATAGCTGGCCCTTCCCAAAGCACCTATGGTTCAAAGCAAGTGTTTCCAACGCCGAGGATTGGTTGAGTTGAAGTTCATTTCATTGCTTGTTATTTATTGTGTGATGAAAACTTTAGTATTTGCTAGAATGTTTTGTTGGAAATAATCTATAATCCAACATGTATCCTCGTTGTCGTTGTGTGGTGATGACTTGTTGTATTTAATGAATGGTACATTTCAGTTGCGAATGCATGTCATAGACTCAATTTATGAATGGTTTTCAAGTCACTTCTTGGAGTGTGAGTACCGTAGTAGTATAGCCAGCATCCGGTTAGTATATGAAGTTGCCACATCACATAGAGCCAACCTAATATTGGAGTATGCTAGCCCTCCACCGGCGCGCCGCTTCAAATGGCGGAGGAAGTGAGAGGTCGCGTCACCTTGTGTCCAGATCTGAGATGCCACGTGTACCAGATGAATGACTCCAAGTTCGACCACCGTGATGTTAGGTGCGAGCCCAGGAACACTGTCGGAGAGACCCCCTCATAATTTTCCTACATTGGTCGTTTGATTCATAGGATAGAATGCTATAGGATTTTTTCTCCTATGTAATCATCTTTTAATTGGCAATCTAGCATCCACTCCAACTTTTGTTTCACTTCCTTTGTTCCTACGAAGAGAGTACTTGCTCTAAATGATGTGCCGCTGCAAGACCCGCCTATATTTATTAACCATGCTCTAAAAAGGTGGACCAGCTTTGGCTATAGTAGTACTGTACTAGGTTAGTAGGTGACCTTGCGCTTGGCTCTTCTCCTCTTCCGGAAGTCGAACAATAATGATGGTACTACAGTAGTACTTCTGGCAATCTGACACAAAATGAACTGCTGCACGTCCACCGCTTGTAAGCAAAAGTTTCTCCTCGTGCTGCGAGCCACCGCGCACGCGTTGGCGAGGGAGAAGGCGTAGTAAGCAAGCTTCTCGTCGTTCTGCGAGTTGACGGGACACATCAAAGTTATTTATTAGTACTCTTGGAGTAAACTCGCTCTTGGAGTAAACTCGCTCTTCCTTGGATAAAACTATCCAATGATGGTGAAAGCCGATTCAGCTACTGTTGACACAACGTTACTACCATTTATGAGAAGCAACTGTATCTATACGTCGGACATTTCGGTGGTTACCTACCCTGGTCGTGATATAGTAGGCCGCTTCAGCCTAGATGATCAGTCCTGCGTTGGCCTTGAGATTTACAATAGCTGTCCCTTCCCAGAGAATCACTTGTGGTTCAAAGCAAGCATTTCCAACGCCGAGGATTGGTTGAGTTGAAGTTCATTTCATTGCTTGTTATTTGTTGTGTGATGAAAACTTTAGTATTTATAATCTATCCTCGTTGTTGTTGTTGTGGGTTGATGACCTGTTCTATGTAATAAAATGATATGCCTGTGATAAACTTACTAAATTTATGAATGGCTATCGAGTCGCTTCTCTGAGTGGGTGCTGCGACGAGGCAAAAAAATATTTTCCGAATACATAATTGTACGTGCATTGCAATAGGTTATCGGATGAGGCCAATCAACAATAGTACACTATTTGTACTAGCTTCACATGCTGCACTATCTCTACATCTACGTACGTAATACAACAATTTTTAAACTTGAGACCAGCCACCCATCCTCACAAAGAACACTTTTTAACCTAGCACAGACTCCAGGAAATTTGGCCACAGTGTGAGGTGGGCCATATGTTAATGTGTTCGCTGTACGTAACCAGCACCTCGAATCCTCGATACTACTACTATAAGTAGTACTAGGAGTAGTAGGGTGGCATGGGCCAGAGCAAGCACTCACGTCCAGGAGTACGGCACACACCACCAGCACGACTTCCATCTGACACCATATTTCTTGGAGTCCGTGCTACAACAATCTCTTCAACCTAGTCGTTTCTCTAACTCAGCCATCGCGCGGCGGGCGAGGTGGGGGTTTGCCGATAGTCGGTTTCCTCAACTGCGGTCCCACTTGTAAGGCTAACTCCAACGCACGACCCCAAACGGACCTCTATTTTGCCCGGATTCTGTCCGTTCGGGTAGGGCAATGGGGTCGTGTCCGGGCCATTTCTCGGATGCGGTGGTCGTGCGCCGAACGCGCGACCGCATCCCAGCCGCGTACATTTTTCTTTGCAAACACATATCTTTTTTTCATCATTGATTTTTTGGTACATGGAAATACATCACCAAAATTTTGACTAGAAAAACAAGACCAAAGAAAACAAGAACCACAAGAATACATTTTAGAAGATATCCAACTTCCATAACTGCACCTGTAAGTTGGATTAGTGCCTTCTCGATGCATTCATTGTTGATCTGCGGAGGCTCGATCTTGCGTGCTTCTTTCTTCTTCGAGTGTAAATAAGTAGACGTGTCTAGCCTCTATTCTATCAACAAGTGCACTAGTCTCATCTCTAGCCTCTATGCTAGCTAAAAGTGCTAGAACATCTACTAAATTGTGCTCTATCAATATATCATTGTACTCTTCTTCCCAATACCAAAACTTGCATCCATTCTACACAATAAAATTTTAAGTTAGCACAACTAGTCTAATCCGAGAGCACAACCGAAGATTTGGTCGAGTTCTTCCTCCTTTTGCCGACACGTGGGACATCCAGCATCCAGGTCGTGTCATGCAAGAAAATAGAGTGGTAGGTGAAGCCACGTGATGTGCATCTTGGGTTAAACTGTAAATAGAATCTTACTACTCTTGAGTAACTCCAAAAGCGGCCACCGAAGATCTTTATTGGATTTGTTTTTCATCACCAGCACGTCGAGGTGAAAGATGTGCAGGTTCAGTGGGTCCTCTTGTGTTTTCACTGACATGTGGGACCGCATATGAGCAAACAGACGATGGGCTCCGCGCGTCTGCTGGCTGGCTGAGAAGAGAGATAGAGGAGGGCCGAGCACGGACTCCAGGAAATTTGTTCTACGTACTCGATATAGTGGAGTAACCAGCACCTCGATATAGTGGGGTGGCATGGGCCATAACTAGCATTCATGTCTAGCAGTACGGCACACGCCACCCATACGAGTCCCATCTGACACCAATTTTCTTGGAGTCCGTGCTAGCTACAGCCATCTCTTCTCCCTCCTGTTTTCTCAGCCATCGCGCGGTGGGCGGGGTGGGGGTTTGCCGATAGTCGGTTTGCTCAACTGTGGTCCCACTTGTAAGTGAAAATACAACACAGCACGCATTCCCCCTTGAGCGGCGTGCCAGACAAACCGTGTGGGGGTGCGACGCGAACACGGCAGGCTTTTCCTTTTGAACTTGTAACTTGTAACTTGTAAAATTTGGTTTTGCTCCATGGGGCGACCGATAGATAGAAATAATGATTTTCCCTAGAGTAATGAGAAGTTTGGTTCTGGCACGGTTCATGCATGGAGTACATAGGAAAATTATGAAGCTGATGCGAAAGGTAAGATAATTACTAGTAGTACCATATACTACTACATGGATTTGACGGAAAGATAAAGATACATACGGATCCATCAACGACATCCTCACGCCCTAGTGCACCGGGTCACCAACCGACATGTGAGGAGCAGCGGCGTTGGCGGCAAGCTCAACGTGCTTCTAAACAATACCGTCCAAGGTTGCCCTGCGGTCCAAGAAGGCCAGCGTCCTATCGTCCTCCTCTTGCATGTAGTAGTCCTTGTGGACGATTTGCGCGTAGACATGGGTGATTATGTCGATGGTGTCTTGCTGCGCCAGGCGCTGCGCGGCGAGCGCGACCTCGAGGTGGACATTCTCCGGCGCGACGGCGGGCAGTTGCAGGGCCACCAGTGCGTCGAAGAGGTTGTCACCATAGAGGCTGTTGAGGGTGGCAGGCATCGCAAAGCCTGGGCGCGTGGGCTGGAGGCGTACGTCAAGGTCGTCCGCGAGCTTCTTGACGATGGTGAACTTGTCGAGGAAGCCGACGAGGACCTCGTCGAACAAGGAGACGAAGCTGTCGTCCAAGCGGCCCCTCGCCCTGGCGGCCTCAAGGACTACCTGGAGACATTCCTCGGTGCCAAGATGCAGGCCGGCGTCGTGGACCATCTGGCACAACCGGCTGATGCTCGCGCTCATCGCCTCCATGGGTCTAGCTTTTAGTCAACTGATCTTGCGATTGGAGTGATCACTCTTGCCCTTAGGTGCGTAGGTGCGTAGGATTTCGTAGATTGGGCTGGCGGGAGCCTTTATATGAGAAGTGCAGACTGCGTTGAATTCACGTGCGTGTTGGCCATCTACTCCTCGCCCCTCTACTGCACCTGCCTTTGGCTGTATGACAGGTTGGCCAGCCACCCGTTGGACCCACGTGTCATACACCCAAAGGCAGGTGCAGTAAGTCAATGAAGCTGCGTCCCCCTTCATGCCCGTGCATGCTTTCAATGACTTGAGACTACCAAACATCACATGCGGTGGTTAGTTCATTGCATGTAATCCTATTAAGTAGCAAAAAGACATTAAGTTACCTCGCCGATAGGAATAAAACAATACACCAAGTATTTATTTACAAAGGGAGTATAGCCAACATCTGGTTAGTATATGAAGTTGCCACATCACATAGAGCCAACCTAATATTGGAGTATGCTAGCCCTCCACCGGCGCGCCGCTTCAAATGGCGGAGGAAGTGAGAGGTCGCGTCACCTTGTGTCCAGATCTGAGATGCCACGTGTACCAGATGAATGACTCCAAGTTCGACCACCGTGATGCTAGGTGCGAGCCAAGGAAGACTATTGGAGAGACCCCCCTCATAATTTTCCTACATTGTCGACGACGAGGTGCCTATGGTGACTTCGTAAATTTCAAGAAGATAGTGCCGTGCGTGTGTGCGTTCATAGGGGTGAGTGTATGTGCGTGTATATGAGCGCTTGCGTCTGTACTGTCTAAAAAAACCGTAAATGCGTGTCAAAAAGAGACTAGTCAGTATACTCAATATTGTGCACCTCGGAGAGGAAAACGATAGAACTAGTACATATTTATTTACGGTGCAGATTCACTCATTTTGCTCCATATGTACTCCGTCTCGGTGTAGTCTAGTCACTTGTCGAAATCTCTAGAAGGGCAAATACTCCTTTCTGGTTTACAGGGCTATACTAGCAAGTAGTTGTACGTACTAGTACAATGGTGGGCTCACATAGCAATTTTGTCTCATGCAAGAGCCTGGCTATATGCGTGCTCCAATGTTCGCAACTGGAACGTTCAGTTTGCGCTTGGCTCTTCGCCTCTTCGAGAAGACGAACAATGATGTTACTACTACTGCTTCTACAGTGTCGAATCCACTACTGCATGTCCGTCCACCGCGAGCGGGACGGATAGCTTGTTGTAGAAGTACTACTAAGCAAAAGCCTGTCCTCGTTTGCGAGCAACCGTGCGCATGGGTGAGGGAGAAGGCGTGTAGTAAAATCAAGCTTCTCCTCGTTGTACGAGTTGACGCGACACATCATAGCACTGGCCCCACATGCTTGCCTCTAAACTTGGCTGAAAGACCCGCAGTGTACAATATATTTGCTGCAACCTCTAACATTTACCCACCACAAATTAAAATATATGTGGCCGTATGCATCGTTCTGATGCAGAGGCCGGGGAGTCCCCCCTTTTCGAAAAAAACAAATTAAAATATATATTCCTGTCTTGACCAGATGAGCGTGCAAACTACAATCACCAGGGTGTCAAGTAGGGCCAGAAGACTATTTTAATTTTTTTTAAACTTCGAGACGGCCACATAGCATGGAGCCGACCCCAACGATTTTAAGCTTACAGGCACGGTACACGCTATCCTAGACTACTCTACACATGAAACTGCCACACGAGCGTCCGGTCTGCACTTGGCTCTTCGCCTCTTCGGGAAGTCGAACAATGATGGAGTACTACTGCACTGGAGGAGTACTACAGTATGCTTCTGGCCATCTGACACCGATTGAACTGCTGCATGTACACCGCGTGCGGGAGGGAGAGCGTGTAGCGAAAGCTTCTCCTAGTCTTGCCAGCCACCACGCTCATGGGCGAGGGAGGGACGCTCCTGCCTTTGCGTGTATGACAGGTGGGCCCGACAGGTGTGTGGCCAACCTGTCATACAGCCAAAGGCAGGTGCAGTTAAGTCCGCGAGGGAGAGGATAATCAAAGTTCTCGTTGATGTACGAGTTGACGCGACACATCAAAACACTGCACTCGATATATTTCAATAATTTGCGTTTATCGATGCATTAATTACAATGCATGCATGCATGCATGCCGTGACTCTCCTTTTGATACTTGCATGTGTTGATTTAATGCACCTTGAAGTAGTATAAAATATGTGACGGTAAAGCTTTGCAATACCCCGGCCCAAGTCGAGAGATGGTTGTGCACGAGGAGGGCGAGATCATGCAGACCGAACAGGACCCGACGATGGAGCTCTCTAAGGTCTCGATGGACCTCACCGTGCTCCACTGCCCCTTGTGCCTCCGCCCCTTGAATTGTGGTTTCTCAACGAGTTGTGCTGAACTTCTTGTGAATTGTGGTGGTTTTCAGTAATGAAAATCAGAAGGGGCAAGCCCTTCTTTGATAAAAAAAATTAATCATCCTTATATATTCATCAGTCTTGCTATAAGTCGCAGTAGATGCTATATAGGTCCGTCGGATCTTACATCAAGATCTGTGCTTTCAGATTTTCCTTTTTCTCTCTTAAATCTCAGTCGAGTGAGACATAGCCACGCCATTAAACAGAGGCTCGGGCGCCATTAATGGAGACCTTGGGAGAGAGGTGGACGGCAGATGGAGGTCAAAGGGCTCTCCTCCCGATAAGCACGCGCAGGGGTCTGATCGCACGCCTCTCGTACTCAAATAGCTACCCTGCACGGCGCCTCCTAGCTAATAAAAAATGGGGACGCGTGGCGGCACGTAAATGGTACTAGTAAGTAGAACGCCCACGGTTTCAATAATACTTGTGTTTCCGATTGTAACGTGACAACACTTGTTCCAAAATGACTTTGTTGATTGTTAATGTGTGCGCCTTCGCAAATCAGACTGCAAATTTACCACAGCATGTTGGTGCCATGTCATGGCACCAAGCCAAGTTTCATTATTTTCATGCGTGTTTTGGATTTACAGGAATTAAAAAACTAAGTTTCTCAATGTTTCCAACCCAGCCACGACGCCCAGAATTTTGAATTTCATTTCCATTTCTTGCATGGAACCTAGAAATTTACCCGAGGACACACATGTGATTTTTCAACCAACTTTGGTGCACTGGAACATGTGCTTGTATTTTAAATTTGAATTATGCACACAAAGGTGACACATTCCCCCCAGAACCACGAGCCTTCTTGAGAGAAGCTCCGATTTGCAAGAAGCTTATACCAAAATTTGTTCCTATTCGGCCAATTTTTTTACCACGGCATGGTACTACCATGACATGACACCATGCCAAGTTTCATGATTTTAAAACCAAGTTTCTCAATGTTCTCGACCGAGCCACGATGCCCAGATGTTTGAATTTTATTCTCATTTTCTGCATGGGACCTACTCCCTCCTTCCATCTATATAGGGCCTAATGTGTTTTTCAAGACAGCCTTTGACTATTGACAAGATTAATAGCACATGAGATGTATACTATGAAAATTATATTATTGGAAGCTCCTTTGACATACAAATTTGAAGGTGTGCTTTGTGTAAGTTGCATGTCATATATTATTGCTCTAACGTTAGGTCAAAGTTAGCCTCGAAAAACGCATTAGGACCTATATAGATGGAAGGAGGGAGTAGAAATTCACCCGAGGACACAAATGTGATTTTTCAACCAACTTTGGTGCACGGGAGCATGTGCTTGTAGTTCAAATTTGAATTATGCACATTAAATGACCAAAAACTCAATTAATGTGTAAATAAGGCCAAACGAAGCCGGAATAATTCCAAAATTTAACAGGGCACTCATGTAGTTCTATGTTGCCTTTGTAAATAAACTCAAGGGGGACAACGTATATCGTTTCGCACTCAAAGGTGGCACGTTCCTTCTCAGAACCACGAGCCTTCTTGAGAGAAGCTTCGGTTTGCAAGAAGCTTATACCAAAATCTGTTCCTATTCGGCCAATTTTTTTACCACAACATGGTAGTACCATCACATGACATCCATGCCAAGTTTCATGATTTTCAGACGTGTTTTGGATTTACAAGAATTTTAAAACCAAGTTTCTCAATGTTCTCGGCCGAGCCACGATGCCCAGATGTTTTAATTTTATTCTCATTTCTTGCATGGGACCTAGAAATTCACCCAAGGACACAAATGTGAATTTTGAACCAACTTTGGTGCACGAGAGCATGTGCTTGTAGTTCAAATTAGACTTATGCACATTAAATGACCAGAAACTCAATTAATGTATAAAAAACGACAAACGAACTCGGAATAATTCCAAAATTTAACAGGGCACTAATGTAGTTCTATGTTGCCTTTGTTAAGAAACTCAAGGGGGGCAGCGTATATCGTTTCACACTCAAAGGTGGCACGTTCCCTCTTAGAACCACGAGCTTCCAAATCGGCCCAATTTTTTACCACAACATGTTAGTGCCATGACATGACACCATGCCAAGTTTCATGATTTCTAGGCGAGTTTTGGATTTACATGAATTTAAAATCAAAGTTTCTCGATGTTCTCGGCCGAGTCATGACACCCAGATGTTTGAATTTCATTCTCATTTCTTCCATGGGACCTAGAAATTCAACCAAGGACACACATGTGATTTTTCAACCCACTTTGGTGCACCGAAGCATGTGCATGCAATTCATATTTAGATTATGCACATTAAAAGTCCAGAAACTCAATTAATGTATAAAAAGGCCAAATGAACCCGAAATAGTTCCGAAATTTAACAGGGCACTCATATAGTTCTATGTTGCCTCTGTAAATAAAATCAGGGGGAGGCAGCGTATATCGTTTCGCACACAAAGGTGACACGTTCCCTCCACGAGGCTTGTTGAGAGAATCTCCGGTTTTGCAAGAAGCTTATACCAAAACTTGTCCCAATTCAGCCAAGAATTATACGTATGAAAACAGGGTTTAGATTATCCCAAACATCTCGCTACCTAGACCAATGATTTGAATTCAACATAAAACGGATACAAATATTTGAATTGGAGAGTGTATGGTACATGTAGTTCATAGTGAAATATGATTACTGCTATATGTATGTTTTTTGTTATCAAGATAATATTTAAATTATTGTATAACTTGACAACAATCGTATTCAAATAAGGAAAATTGATTCAAATTTAGTCCATATGGTAGACGACAATATATATGTTCACATGGTGGAGTAAAATGTTCATATATGATGGAAGATCAAAATGTACGACTACATCAATTATAAACCGCAAGGTCACCTAACGATATATTTGAATTCAACATAACGTGGATTCAAAAATTGAAATTCGAGATCATGGCATCTGTAATCATATAAAAAGGGACATTACTCTTTCTTTGGTGGGAATTGATTTGTTTTTTGTTGTTGTTGAGGGAAGTGCGAATCGATTTGGTACTGTGCAGGGTAATCTTGTTCTCCCGATTTTTTTACATTTTTCTTGTAGTTTTTTCAATGGCATCTATAGAAATATAGTAAAAGGGGACATGACTCTCTTGTGTCTTGTATGAATTGTTTTTTTACACGTTAAGTTTGTTCTGCCGAACAAGGAATCCGCACCTTGTTATCCTGAAATTTTCAAGCTCGAGTATCTTTTGTCTCACCTGCTTTGAGACTCCCGCTTCTTCAACCCGCACCGCGCCTTGTTATCCCGAAATTTGGACGCGCGCGAGAACTCCCTCCTCATCCGAAATCGCTCCCGCAGCCCAGACACGTGAAATCCCCCTTCTACCCCTCAGCCGGAAATGAAGCTCCACGTCGCGGTGTCAAAACCGGTGGGGGTACGCCGGTAACTTACCCTACATTTCGGACAAGCGCGTCCCTAAGCTTGGCTCCCCCCTCCCCCTTCGCCCCCCCATTCGTACACCGAGGCCGCCAAAACCCGCGAAACCCCACGCTCCTCCGTCGGCCTCCCGACCGCCGCCCAGCCGGAGACTCTTCCCCAACTACGTCGTCCACTGCAACAGCTCGCCGTCCCTCATCCACCGCACCGGATGAGGATCCGTTGTCAATCTCGTCGTCCCGCCAGATCAGCCGCCCCGTCCTCCACCTCCAAGGAGCTGCCCCGACGTTCGCCTCGTCAATCGCGCCACCTCAATCCCCATAGCGCCGTCTTGACCTGCCCCACCGGAACCGCAGCACCCTCACCAATTCCTCCGATGAAGCTAAGGCCAACTTGGCGCCACCAAGGAGGTTCTGCACTCACCGCTGCATTTTATCTTTTATTCGATCTCACGGGGCTGCCGGTGCTCGATACCGAGCAGACATGGCGTGTCTCCATCGACGGCGCCGTCGCCGGCCACATCATCCACGACATCTCTCCCCCATGTCGTTGCTTCCTCGGCGGCGACTTCCACAACGGCACTAGCTGCAGCTGCTCCGGCTCTCGCTCGCGCTGCGGCTCTGTTCTTGCTGTCGGTCGCGCTGCCGCACTGCTTCTGCTTTCGTTCGTGCTGCTGCTCAGCTCTTGCTCTTGCTTTCGCTGCTGCTGCTGCACGACCTCCGGCAGCTACAGGAGTTGCTGCTTTAGCACTCGCTCACGATGCTACTGCATGACTTGCTCTCTGCTAGTGTGTTCCCTGCTCGAGCGTCTGCTGATTTAGATCACTGCTTCTCTGCTACTAGTGCTCGAACGCCCTAAACATCTATTGCAATGCTCTGTTACTAGTTCAATCAGTTTCGACAGTAAAATTTAGTTTCGACTATGAAGTTCATTTTCTTCAGTTAAGTTCAGAGTGACAGTACTTACAACATCTGTCGGAGCGGCCGTGGCACGGCTGATGCGTTTTACATCTAGCACTTTTTGGTGATGTATTTTACATCATCTGTTGCAGATGATATTAGGGTCCCACTTCAGATTAACATTGTCTGTCTTGTCAAGCTTCAGCCTCGTCGCCGTACACCATAGCGGAGCTACTCCAACGACAGAACCGTCCATCACAGCGGAGCAGTACCCTCGGCGTCATTTCCAGAGGCCTCAGATCTTCTTCCCCGCCTCCGACAGTCACACCAGCATCATCAGCATCCTCCACGTCCAACCCAATGATGCTGAGGTCCACAAGGCTATGCCAAAGAGGTTGTACACTCGTCGCATCACTTTGTTTCTCCATTCCTCTGTTCTTCCAATTCATGTGAGCCAAACACCCAAGTTGACTGAAATCTATGTTTCCAAATGCTCTGTTTTGCACGTGCATTCCTATCCTATTCCTGTGTTTTTCCTGTCCCTGCGTTTATAGAATCCTCCAATTCTAAGCAGCCCTTACAGATTTACTTCATTTTCAGATAGGCGTCAAAGAAAACTCTGTGTGTTATGTCCTGCTCCTGCCGTGGCGTCATCCATCCCTCCTGAGGTGCACCATCGACAGAAGCGTTCACTGCAGCAGAGATCCCCCCTGCAGACTTCCTTTCGCCGCCTCAGATCATCTTCCTCGTTGCCGGCAGCCACGCCAACTGCATTACCATCATCGACTGAGCAGATGAACCTGAGGACTACACAGTTCCGGAAGAGAGGTCGCAGTCTTTCGTGTTTGCTTACGTTATACATCGGTTATTATTACCTGCTACTTTATCGTTCAATCTTGAGTTTTGAATTGCCCATGGGTCTCATATCGAGCCAGCAACGAATAATATATGTCTACTATCTGGTTCATTTGGGGTCTTCTATGTGGTTCATGTTGGGTGGGCAACAAACAATAGATGATCCATTGTCTATCTTTTTAAACTGAAGCTATAATCTACCTGCTATCATTAGTTTTGGATCCATCCACTCGTTTGCTACCATCAGTCTTGATTTTTGCATGCACCCCTTAGGCCTTACAAAATCTAACTATTTTCTTTATTATGCATGTCAGATATTGTACACAATCGTACTGAACATGTAGAGAAAAAGAGAAGACCGTTGCGTGCGAATATAATGTCATGCAGACGCCGCTCCATGGTGGGCGAAGTGCCCCCCCTCCTGCATTTCCAGATTGTATTCCAGAGGAAGATAACTGTTCAGATGGAGATTCAGAAGGAGCCGACCACGCCTGTTTACCACCTGAGGTGTTTGCTCTAACCTGGCATGCTGATGTTGGTCATATCATGCATATGGCGCCTTGCATTGCTTACATTATACATCTTATATGTCATCAGCTTAGTTTAGATTTGCTTTGTGTGAATGCCACCTGTTTGGTTTCTATATCATACTCCCACCATTCCTAAATATTTGTCTTTTTAGAGATTTCAACAAGTGACTACATACGTAACAAAATGAGTGAATCTACACTCTAAAATATGTCTATATACATCCGTATGTGGTAGTCCATTTGAAATCTCTAAAAAGACAAATATTTAGGAACGGAGGGAGTATATGGGAATTATGCAATGCCATCTTCTTTAGCCAGGCATCATATACGTGAATCATGCAATGCCATCCTGTTTAGCCAGTCATCGTATATGTGAATTGTATTGTGCCATATTTTTTTCCATAATGTATTCCATTTGTCAACAATGTTTATACATTCATCTACTCTTCCTGTGCATCAGCCATTTGAGTCGGTCATGGGAAAATCTGGAGCGAAAACAAGGTCTTCTGAGCAGACAATGCTACCTATCGATGCAGATTTCTTGCTGGTTACAGATAGCTCCTCAGAGGAGGATTCAGAGAGAGATGACCAGTCGTATTCCCCCCCGAGGTGCATGCTCTAACTTGGCTGGGTTATATTGCTCATATCATGCATATGGTGTCTTGCATTGCCATGCCATCTGCTTAGATTAGACATGCTTTGTGTGAATGCCTCCTGTTTGCTTTCTATACCAGATATGTGAATTATGCAATGCCATGTTTTTCATCCAATTATCATATATGTGAATTATGCACCGCCATGGAGCCAGGCATCATATATGTGAATTATCTCATGCCATCTTTTTTTTCATTACGTATTCCATTTGTCGACAATCTGTGTATATTGAAATACTCTTCATGTGTATCAGCCATTTGAGCCGGTTATGGAAAAATCTGGAGAGAAAACAAGGTCTTCAGAGCAGGCAATGGTACCTGTTGAAGCATATATCTCGATGGTTACAGGGAGCTCCTCAGAGGAGGATTCAGATACAGATGCCCATTCCTATATCCCACCTGAGGTGTATGCTTTAAGTTGCAATGTTTATATTTCTCATATGATGCATATGGTGTCTTGCATTGCTTAGTTTAGACATCATATGCACAATATTGAATTCTATCTGCTTAGTTTAGAGATCATACATGCGAGTGCCAGCTGCTTAGTATATGAATCAATTATGTCAATTATATCATGCCATCCTGTATACTTAGACAACATGTATGTGAATTATTTCATCCCAACCTATTTTAGAAAGACATCATATAGTTTTGTCATGTCATCCTATTTAGGTACTCATCATATGTTGAATTATGCCATTATATGCTGTTAAGTTATCCATCATATATCTGAAACTGTGTCATGCTATCCTATTTAGTTAGGCATCATATATGTGAAATTGTGTCATGCTGTCTTGTTTGGTTAGACAACATATATGTGAATTACCACATCTGTCTATCATACAATGTTTGTACGTTCAATTTCTTTTCTTGTTTATCAGCCATTTGAATTGGAGGGGGTGATGGCAGTATCTAAGGGAGCAAAAACCTGTTCTTCACAAAAGATAGTGCTACCCGTCGATGCAGATAGAACCATGGTTGTACTGGCCCACAAACTAGCCCCACCACACATAATCGAGACTCTTCTAGATTGCACACTTACACCATTGGGAAGAGAACCAGCTACAACCCATCTAACCGCAACCCCAGCGGATAGTAACCCACTTATAGTTGACAAAGCACCATGTCCACCACAGAGTACCCCCACACGAGCAGTTTGTAAAGCTACTGCAGTGCCCAAAGCACGAAGACCACCACAGCTAACCCAAACTCCATGTTTAAAGCAGAAGAGCAACTGTTCTCAGGTCAGATTCCGTAGCTATGGTCCATACTCCTTTGCTGTTGCATCACTGTATTTACTCATACCAACTACTTTAGAATTTGAAGGATCCAATTGAAACTCCAATGGCGCAACAGGTATGTTTTAAACCTATTTCTTTAACTGGATTGCTATTCTAACTTGTTGCTCTATGTTGATTTCAGTTTAAGTTGTATAAACAGTTATGTTCTCATGTGATGCACATTACAAGTGCTGCCAATGCTGTGTAGTTTCTCACACTTATATTCTGTCTATGCTGCTGTGTCTTAAAAATATATGAGATGAACTGTGTCTCTATCTTGATTAGGGAACATAAACTAGAATGATATGGACAATACAATGACCATAGTACATAGATATATGTTTGTTTCATGCTGTTATCCTGTCCACCTTACTACTGAACCGGTTTACCAAAATGAGTTTCGTATACTACAAGCTACACCTGTGATGTGTCTGCTTGTTTCTCTTGTAGTATGCAAACAGAATATTGGAGAAGAGCACCCCACTATGCAATGGTAGAGAAAGTAATGCAGATAAGGTTCAAGATAGTGAGACAACCCTGTTGGTCTCCAAGAAAGGTGATAAAAACGATCTTGTAGACAGTGAGAAAACCCCACAGTCCTGCGTTGATGTAGTGTTCGAGTTACTGGCCAGTACCGCTGGCACAACCTCTTCGAACTTGCTGCCTGAATCACTTCGGATTCTTCAGTCTCAGCTACAAACTGAAAGGCATCAGTCAGCTGTGCTGCAGCAAGAAGCCGAAGGACTAAGGAAGTCCCTGCAGAATTCAGATGCGTACTTTCTTGTGCAACAGCAAGCGCTGGAGGATTTAAGCGCCAAACAAGAGAAAGTTAATAAGCTTGCTAAGCATCTTGCTAGCATTATGGGTACCCAGGATATTGTTTCTTGAAATCTTCTGAAGTGGTTTCAGTTCTAGACTTATTTTGCTGCGGCGTTTATATGCTGCTTTGTTCCCTATATTTGCACTAGTGGCGAACTTTGATGCCCAGTGGATGTAATATGTGTAATAGCCGTGATAGCCTAGCATAAGTTGCTTGCTTATTTATTTCCTTGTTGTCTTGTTTATTTGTTTGCTTGTAGTCAGTGCAGTTCTTTTTCCGCGGTTTGCTAGTGGCTGCAATAACCTATTTTTTAAAACTAGGCCACAATAACCATGGGCTAATATTTACTGTAGTCACACTGGGCCTCCTACGGGCCGTAGAAACAGTGGGCCTTCTACGGGCCATAGAAACAATAGGCCTTCTACGGGCCGTAGAAACAATGGGCCTTCTACGGGCCGTAGAAACAATGGGCCTTCTATGGGCCGTATCATCAATGGGCCTTATACGGGCCGTATGATCGATTGGCCAAACATGGGCCAATAATAGGCCGCATTATGGCCGTAAACGGGCTAGAGTTGGAATCGTCTGTTCATGGGCCGACCATAATGGGCCATCGTTAATAGGCCGTATTTGATGGTGCTATGAAAACGGCCCGACGTATTAACGGACCACAAATGGGCCGACTGTAACCACGGGCTGAATTTGGCCCACAAGCAGAAAATGACAGTAACGGGCCGTAAGTAAACGAATGCTGGAAATGAGCCCAAGAATAAATGGGCTCTGAGAAGGCCGAAAGATAACATGGGCTGGAAACGGCCCAACGGAATAACAGGCCGTTAATGGGTATAAAGTGATACACTGTTCATTACGGGCCAGTTTCACCACGGGCCATTAATGGGTGTAAAGTGATACACTGTTCATTACGGGCCAGTTTCACCACGGGTCGTTAATAGGCCAAGAGTTACATAGGGCCTCATATGGGCCGAAAGACGTCATGGGCCATACATGGGCCAGAAGTGAAACGGGCTGGAATCATATTGGATGACCCAGATGATGCTACTGGGCCTAATTCGGATAGGGCGTAACGGGCCTTGGGTTAGCGGGCTGTAAATGGGCTATATGCGGACAGGCCGTTAACATGCTTTCCATGGGCCGGCCCGCCACCTTTTGACCAAGCCAAACGGGCCGGCCTTTTCACGGGAATGGGCCTCTGTTGGGCTGTGCCACGTGTCGACGTATCATAGGCGCCTTCTGTCCAATGAGTGGATGACATCTGTCCCAACGATGAGCCGACACGTGTTTCCTCCAGCCAATGATGATTTTACACGTGGAAAATCCCCATTGGTCGGGGCTGTTAACGGGTTATCGGATCCAAAACCCGACCCGATAGCTTAACGGCGTTCCGTTACGGTGGATGCCACATGTCGGTCACCCTTGACGAAAGCACTTCTGTGACGCGCGATTTATCGTCATGGAAGTGGACACTTCCATGATGATAATTTTGGTAATGTCATGGAACACTTCTACGACAGCACATGTATGACTATCTTGATTCTGTCATAAATTTGTCATGGATGTACATGCATGACAAAAAACACGACCTACTGTGACAAACACGTATCATCACGGAAGTGTATTTTTTTTGTAGTGTAATTATCACTAAGAGGTAGCGATAGTCGTAGAAGCAATAGTTGGCGAGACGACAACGACGTTGCGATGGAGATCAAGGTGTCAAGCCGGTGACGTTGGAGATCATGACGGTGATTTAGTGATGGAGATCAAAGGCACAAGATGATGATGGCCATATCATGTCACATATTTTGATTGCATGTGATGTTTATCTTTTATGCATCTTATTTTGCTTAGTAGGGCGGTAGCATTATAAGATGATCCCTCACTAAATTTCAAGGTATAAGTGTTCTCCCTGAGTATGGACCGTTGCTACAGTTCATCATGCCGAGACACCACGTGATGATCGGGTGTGATAAGCTCTACATTCACATACAACGGGTGCAAGCCAGTTTTGCACTTGCAGAATACTGGGGTTAAACTTGACGAGCCTAGCATATGCGGATATGGCCTCGGAACACTGAGATCGAAAGATCGAACGTGAATCATATAGTAGATATGATCAACACAGAGATGTTCACCATTGAAAACTACTCCATCTCACGTAATGATCGGACATGGTTTCGTTGATATGGATCACGTGATCATTTAGATGACTAGAGGGATGTCTATCTAAGTGGGAGTTCTTAAGTAATATGATTAATTGAACTTTAATTTATCATGAGCTTAGTCATGATAGTTTTTGCATATCTATGTTGTTGTAGATTAATGGCCCGTGCTACCATTCCCTAGAATTTTAATGCGTTCCTAGAGAAAGCTAAGTTGAAAGATGATGGTAGCAACTACACGGACTGGGTCCGTAACTTGAGGATTATCCTCATTGCTGCACAGAAGAATTACATCTTGGAAGCACCGCTAGGTGCAAGCCCGCTGCAGGAGCAACTCCGGACGTTATGAACGTCTGGCAGACTAAAGATGATGACTACTCGATAGTTCAGTGTGCCATGCTTTACCGCTTAGAATCGGGACTTCAAAGACGTTTTGAATGTCATGGAGCATATGAGATGTTCCAGGAGTTGAAGTTAATATTTCAAGAAAATGCCCGAGTTGACAGATATGAAGTCTCCAACAAGTTCTATAGCTGCAAGATGGAGGAGAATAATTCTGTCGGTGAACACATACTCAGAATGTCTGGGTACCATAACCACTGATGATAGTGTCATTGACAGAGTTCTTCAATCACTGCCACCAAGCTATAAAGGCTTCGTGATGAACTATTACATGCAAGGGATGGAAAAGACAATTCCCGAGCTCTTCGCGATGCTAAAGGCTGCGGAGGTAGAAATCAAGAAGGAGCATCAAGTGTTGATGGTTAACAAGATCACTAGTTTCATGAGAAGGGCAAAGTGAAGAAGGGGAACTTCAAGAGAATAGCAAGCAAGTTGCTGCTCAAGGAAAGAAGCCCAAGTCTGGACCTAAGCCTGAAACTGAGTGCTTCTACTACAAAGGGACTAGTCACTGGAAGCGGTACTGCCCCAAGTATTTGGCGGATAAGAAGGATGGCAAACTGAAAGGTATATTCGATATACATGTTATTGATGCATACCTTACTAATGCTCGTAGCAGCGCATGGGTATTTGATACTGATTCTGTTGCTCATATTTGCAACTCGAAACAGGGGCTACAGATTAAACGGGGATTAGCTAAGGACGAGGTGACGATGCGCGTCGGAAATGGTTCCAAGGTCGATGTGATCACTGTCGGCACGCTACCTCTACATCTACCTTCGGGATTAGTTTTAGACCTGAATAATTGTTATTTGGTGCCAGCGTTGAGCATGAACATTATTTCTGGATCTTGTTTGATGGGAGATGGTTATTCATTTAAATCCGAGAATAATGGTTGTTCCATTTATATGAGTAATATCTTTTATGGTCATGCACCCTTGATGAGTGGTCTATTTTTGTTGAATCTCGATCGTAGTGATATACATATTCATAATATTGAAGCCAAAAGATGCAAAGTTAATAATGATAGTGCAACTTATTTGTGGCACTGTCGTTTATGTCATATTGGTGTAAAGCGCATGTAACATCCCAAATTTTCAATTGGAATGTTATACATAGATCATTCATGCATATCATATTTTCATTGCATATTTGCTTTGCGATCCTCGAAATTCTACGCAACTCAAGGACCCAGGAGAGAGTTGGGGATTTCACCGTTTTCATATTTGAATTTTATCAAATATCGAAACGAGGATCATTTGTTTTAATTATTTTTCTCTCCGAAAATATTTCATATTAAAATATAAGAGAGGAGATAATATGACTTCTCCAAAATAAATGAAATATGGGAGGAGAAATATTAAAAACAAATAAACATTTTTATTTGGATTTTATTGCTATTTTATTTGAATTAGGAAAATATGCGTTTTTCAAAATTGCATAAGAGTCCTAAATAAATGTTCACCTTGTCCGGTAGATTTTTAGAGGACGGCAAAAATTTATTTCAGGATTTTTTGGACTCCGTTTAGTATCTCCGTTCTTTGTTTTTCTGCGACATGTTTTTTTAAAAGAGAGCACCACCTTACCGGGCCGTGTCTGACCTGGACTCCGACCCGGCCGGCCCTTATAAGCCGTGCCCCCGCGACCCCCCAGCCCACAAGCCCGCGCCGCGCCAACCCTAGCCCGGCCGAGCGCCCCCGCCGCCAGCCTCGCGCCGCCGCCGCGCCGCGTCGCAGCCGCCGCCGCCGCCCTGTTCCGCCGCCGATTCCGCTCGCCGCCCGCCGCCAACCCGCCGGAGCCGCCGCCCCGCCCGCCGGACCCCACCGCCGAGGTAGCCGCCGCCGGTTTTGGTTAGAAAACCGATCTGTTTTTTTAGTAAACCCTAGTTTCATTTTTTTATAGATCGGTTTTGTTCGGGTTTTTTTTCTCGGTTCGGTTAAATAACGGACGTTCATCCGTACGTTTGTTTTAACGAACGCCGTTCACCCATTAGCAGCAGACAGCGAACGTTCGTTCGTTAGCCTGTTCCTCAGTTTTCCTTTTTCCAGGGTTTTTCCGCGATTATTTTCGATCGCGATTTCTAATCCGATTTTCGTTTTAGTTTATCTTTTCGCTCGTTTATCGGAATCAGAAGATTCAAGCGCCTAGATCTTCATCTCTAAGCCCTCTTTCTGTTTAACCAAATTGAACAAGATTTTGGTACTGTAAAATTTGACTTTAGTCCAGAGTAGTAATCGGATCTTGTTTCTTTCGCAGTTTGAGTTTCGTTGCTCTGTTTGATTTGATTCTTTTTGCAAACCAGAGTTCTTCAGTTGAACTTTCTGGTTAGATCTTCTTATTTGAGTTTTACCTATGCATCTTTGATTAATTTCTTATGTATGCTTTTGTTTGTTTGCGATAGAATTCCCGGAGTGCGAAGCGTGCTACTACGAGTCACTAGGTTTTGCAGATCGTCAGCAAGGCAAGTAACACATTGATCATACTCTTTCATACCCAGTTTTTATGCATTAGTACCAATCCTTAAACACTTCATGATTAGGATGTGATTAACTTGTGGGTATTGGGAAGTAGATGATGAGGCAGAACCTATTGCCCTGTTTATCATCAAACCCTTGGGAGTTACTTCAACGTTATGCTTATATTGCTATGCTATGCTCGTAGACGTGGTTTGGGTGAGTGA
This sequence comes from Triticum aestivum, assembly GCF_018294505.1. Taxonomy (NCBI): domain Eukaryota; kingdom Viridiplantae; phylum Streptophyta; class Magnoliopsida; order Poales; family Poaceae; genus Triticum; species Triticum aestivum. The sequence goes on along the minus strand of NC_057811.1, from coordinate 327,897,443 downwards.
ATCCATGACAGATGTGTGATTGTTAATTAATGGTTAACTTAAGGTGGCAACTTTAATACACATCTGGGTGGATTGCTTGTGGGCACCTGGAGAATCCAGTGTTGTCCTAGGATATCCCGGAGTACCCGTGTGATCATCCTACGGTCCGCCACCCAGGCTCAAAGGGATCATAAGGTTATTCATGCTAGAAACTTCCGTGTGCAGCCACAACCTATTATGGGCTCTAGCATAGTTGAGTATGTTGCATGACCTCTTCCAGTGGTAGGCTAGCAGATGTAGGGGATGTAGGTTGGTACTGTCTACCCAGGGTTAGAGTTAATGCTTCTGAAAGACTGTGTCTCGGCCATCCGTTTCTCAAACACCATGTAGTGTGAGAAATCCAACGGAGGAGATCGAGTCTTGTGGGGATAAGTGCGCAAACCTCTGTAGAGTGTATAAACTAATCATGGTTAGCCGTGTCCCTGGTTATGGACATCTTGAGTATCTGGTTCTTGGATTATCATATGGATCTCATCACTCTAAATTAATTTGTTGGGTTGTTAATGATTACTTTAATTGGGTTTGAGTTGGAGGAACCTTCTCAATGATGTTTCAACTACCATGATAGTTAAATAAAATATATTCCTTTGTTGTAGGAAAAAATTGGCTTTTCGCAAAACATATTAACCTTACAGCCTCCACCAGCCATATATGCATATAGTGATAGCCTTTATGTGTTCATATTCTACTGTGTTACTATGCCAGCATATTCCATGTGCTGACCCGTTTTCGGGCTGCAACATATCATGTTGCAGACTTTTCAGACGAACAGTAAGGTTCGCTAGGCCGTTGTCATGCACTCAGCTATGTCGTTGGAGTTGATGGACTCACTTTATCTTCCAAGCCTTCCGCTGTTATCTTATTTAGATGGCCTTAAGCCATATTTATTGTAATAAGTTCTCTTTGGAGACTATCGATGTAATAAGTGTGTGATTTCTACTCTGTTATAAATCCTTCAAGTACTGTGTGTGTCAGCATTATCGATCCAGGGATGACACTGAAGCATAGAGACTTGACCGTCTAAGGTCGGGTCGCTACAAGATGGTATCAGAGCACATGCTGAATGTAGGACACGACCACTAAGAAAAGCCATAGGTCACTCTTCTCTACTCATTTCTGACTCCTCTCCATTTTCTACTCTTTAGGATGGCAGACTCGAGGAACAAGTTTGCACAACCGGATGAAGATACACCTTTTGGACGACACTTGAAGGAAGTCACTAGATACCTGAACATCGGAACACCAAGCTTCATCGGCACCTACACCGCCACTTTACCAAAAGAGGAGCGTTGGATGATTCAAGTTCAAGTTCCAGGAAGGATGTTCACGCCAGCCACTGAGCCCATAGAGTTTTCCTTTGATGCACCAACCTGGAGTCTAGGCAAGAGCATGGCAGCCCACATTTGCTATGGGACGTATTGGAGAAGTCTACAAACATGAGTTAAAAGACACTATCTATCATATATGTGGGCGCCGGGACGAGCAATGGGAGATGATCAGCAACCAGAAGGACATGTCCATTGCAGCTTTCATCCAGGAGTTAAACCAGCACATTCGATGCCAGGAGAACCAGATGTGTGCAGGCATGATAGATTTGAAGAAGGCAATGACCAGGATCACGGAGCTAGAAGAGGAACTCAAGTCTACACGGGACGGATACGAGGAGGAAATCACCATACTAGTGCAATAGAATGACGCCTGACAAGGAAGCTAGGAGTATTCATGGGAGACCCCGCGCCAGGAGGAGAAGATGACGATTCCACTTGTCCGGAGAACTATATCATCATCGACGACACCAACTCCGACCCCGACGGCAGTGATGATGATTATGAAGACGAAGCTAGAGCAGATATCATGGAGTCTTCCACCGATCAAAATTTCTAGTAGACCACCATATGATCAAGTAGTATTCCCCCCCCCCATGTATATAGTATAGTCTGAGCACTGTAACGATAGTTAGATCGATTGTATGCCCTTGCTTGATGGATTGAGTGATATGATATGATTGTGTTTGTCTCATGTGCATATGGGTAGTGTCTTCTCACTAGACCTCATTCTATTCTAATCTCTTCCCTCTAAACCCATCAGATGCCTCCGAGACATGATACCGGATTTGTCTTCCCACCGGAGCTCGCTCAGTTGATCCAGCAACAGAATGCCTTGATGCAGTTGCTAGTTCAGAACCAAGGCAACAACAACAACCCACCGCCACCACCTCCAGTTGACAACTTAGCCCGTTTTCTGAGGTTGCAGCCGCCGGTGTTTTCCAGTAGCACCGAGCCAATAGTTGCTGATGACTGGCTGCGCAGGATTGGAAGGGAGTTGACCACTGCAGGTTGCACAGATGCTGAGAAGGTGCGTTTTGCCGCACATCAATTGGATGGACCAGCAGCCTCATGGTGGGAGAATTACTTAGCCACTTTTCCTATAGCCAATATCACATGGGATCAGTTTCAGCAAGCATTCCGCACAGCCCATGTCTCAACTGGAGCAATGAGCATGAAGAAGCGTGAGTTTCGCAACTTGCGCCAGGGAAATCGTACTGTGGCTCAGTACGTAGATGAGTTTAGTAAGCTATCTCGTTATGCCCCTGATGATGTGGCCACAGATGCTGCGAAGCAGGAGAAGTTTATGGAAGGGCTGAATGATGAGATGAGTATGCAGTTAATGGTGGAAACCTTTAACAACTACTAGGAGTTGGTAGATAAGGCTCTTATGATTGAAGGGAAGCAGCAGCAGATAGAGAGCCGCAACAGGAAGTATGGACAAGGGAAGTACAATTCAGGAGCTCAGCAGAAGCCTTGCTTTACCCCGAACACGGGAGGACTTACCCATATCCATGGAGGCCACACTAACAATGGAGGAAGTTCTCATAATCATAATGGCCCAAAGAATGGGAATGGGAATGGAGCAAGCAGCAATCAAAACCTCTCAAATCCAGCCACACCCGCCAAGAAGGACCTAAGTCACATTACTTGTTTCAAGTGCGGGAAGACTGGACATTACGCCACTGAGTGCCTTGAGGCGAAGAATGAAAACGGCAATGGAAGCTCTGGGAAGAAGCCCAACCCTTTCAGTAGGGGACAAGTGAACCACGTGAACGTGGAGGAGGTTGAAAAGCAGTCAGATGCAGTTATTGGTAAGTTTTTGGTTAAGTCTTTTACCGCTCTCGTTCTTTTTGATACTGGTGCATCACATTCGTACATTTCAAGGGGATTTGTGGAAAAGTTTAAGTTACCCACCCTAGCCATTAGGACACCTTTGCTAGTGAGCTCACCCGGTGCAGAGTATATGGCCAGCCGATGGTGCGACCGGTTACCCTTAACCATTGGCAACCATGTTTTCCCCTCAGACCTAATAATTTTGGAATCACAAGGGTTGTATGTAATACTGGGAATGGATTGGCTATCGAAGTATGGAGGAAACATTGATTGCGCTAGCAAGTCAATTCTGCTCACTACCCCACAGGGAAAACGGATCAAGTATGTTTCCACGCATGCGCCGAGGAGGACCCAAATAAATTCTCTCACGGGAGTTGTTCAGGAGGAAGTGCCAGTAGTGAAGGATTACCCAGATGTTTTTCCAGAGGAGTTACCAGGCATGCCGCCAGATCGAGACATTGAGTTCTTGATAGAACTATGGCCAGGCACCGGACCTATATCAAAGAGACCCTACCGGATGCCCGCAAATGATCTAGAGGAGATCAAGAAGCAGATTAAGGAGTTATTGGAGAAGGGTTACATCCAACAAAGTTTATCACCATGGGGAGCCCCAGTGCTCTTGGTTGAGAAGAAGGATGGATCATTGAGAATGGTTATAGATTATCGTGTGCTGAATGAAGTGACAATCAAGAACAAGTACCCGCTGCCTATGATCAATGATCTGTTTGACCAGCTGCAAGGATCTAAAGTGTTTTCGAAGATCGATCTGCGATCTGGATATCACCAGCTGAAGATTTGAGAAAAGGATATACCTAAGACAGCCTTCACCACAAGGTACGGGATTTACGAGTATACGGTTATGTCATTCGGATTGACTAATGCCCCTGCCTATTTCATGAGCATGATGAATAAGGCGCTCATGGAGTTCCTGGATAAGTTTGTTGTGGTGTTCATTGATGATATCTTGGTATACTCGAAGAATGAAGAGGAACACAAGGAGCATTTGCGTTTAGTTCTCGAGAAGCTCAGGGAACATCAGTTATATGCCAAGTTCAGCAAGTGTGAATTTTGGCTGAAGGAAGTTGGATTCCTTGGATATGTTATATCAGGAGAAGGTATAGCAGTAGACCCCACCAAGGTTAAATCAGTCACCGATTGGTTATCACCCACCACAGTTGGGGAGATCCACAGTTTTCTTGGAGTCGCAGGATATTACCGGAGATTTATTGAGAATTTCTCTAAAATTGCGAAGCCCATGACGGAGTTGTTGAAGAAGGACACTAAGTTAAAATGGACTGAAGAATGTGAAGCAAGTTTCCAGGATTTGAAGAAACGTCTGACTATAGCCACGGTGCTGATTCTGCCGGATATATGCAAGGATTTCCAAGTGTATTGCAACGCATCTCGCTTAGGACTTGGAGGAGTGCTTATGCAGGACGGAAGAGTTGTTTCATATGCCTCACGTCAACTTCGACCGCATGAGTTAAATTATGCCACTCATGATTTGGAACTAGCAGCCGTAGTGCATGCGCTCATGACCTGGAGACACTTTCTTATTGGAAACCGTTGTGATGTGTACACGGATCATAAAAGTTTGAAGTACATATTCACACAGAAGGAGCTAAACCTCAGGCAGAGGAGATGGTTGGAACTTATAAAGGATTATGATATGAAGCTGCACTATCATCCAGGAAAGGCCAATGTCGTAGCAGACGCTTTGAGCCGGAAGGGTTATGCCAATACCCTCGTAAGCGGAGGTTTGCCAAAGGAGTTAGCCGAGGATCTCAGGGAATCTCGTTTGGAGATTGTTCCTAGAGGTTTTGTTGCAGCAATGGAAGTTCAGTTGACATTGTTGGGAAAGATTCGTGAAGCTCAGAAGGATGACAAGGAAATTGCCGAGATAAGAGAGAGGATGAGCAAAGGAAATGCCAAAGGTTTTCGTGAGGATGAGCACGACACCTTGTGGTTCGAGGACCGCATTTATGTGCCCAATAATGCAGAGATCAGGAAGCTGATACTTCAAGAAGCTCATGACTCACCATACTCGATACACTCCGGAAACACTAAGATGTATTTGGATTTGAAGGAGCATTTCTGGTGGACCGGAATGAAGAAGGATATTGCCGAGTATGTAGCCGTATGTGATGTGTGTCAGAGAGTGAAGGCAAATCATCAGAAGCCAGCAGGATTACTGCATCCTATGCCAATACCCGAATGGAAGTGGGATAAGCTTGGCATGGATTTTATTACCGGATTACCCAGGACCCGATCGGGATATGATTCTATATGGGTAGTAGTTGATCGCTTGACCAAAGTGGCTCACTTTATCCCAGTGAAACCCACATATACAAGTGCAAAGTTGGCCAAGATATACATGACCAGGATCGTATGTCTACATGGAGTTCCGAGGACCATCGTATCAGATAGAGGAACACAGTTTACTTCAAAGTTTTGGCATCAGTTGCACCAGACTTTGGGTACCAGGCTAGAGTTCAGTACAACTTTTCATCCACAGACAGATGGACAGACTGAGAGAGTCAATCAGATTCTGGAGGACATGTTGAGAGCTTGTGCGCTAGACTACAGGTCTAGTTGGGATGATAATTTGCCATAAGCAGAGTTCTCATACAACAATAGCTACCAGGCCAGTTTGAAGATGGCACCCTTCGAAGCCCTGTATGGAAGAAGGTGCAGAACACCGTTGATGTGGGATGAAGTTGGAGACCGTCAGTTGTTTAGACCGGATTTGATCAAAGAGTCTGAAGAGAAGGTTAAGTTGATTCGAGATAGACTGAAGGTAGCTCAGTCCAAGCAGAAGAGTTATGCAGACTCAAAACGTAAGGAGGTAGCCTATGAAATTGGAGACAGAGCATATCTACGAGTGTCACCACTACGAGGAGTTAAACATTTTGGAGTTAAGGAAAAGTTAGCCCCGAGATTTGTAGGACCATACCGAGTTTTGGAACGCATGGGAGAGGTTGCCTACAAGTTGGAGTTACCCGAAGGACTCTCAGGAGTTCATGATGTGTTTCATGTTTCCCAGTTGAAGAAGTGTCATGCCCAGATGGCTGATATTCCTCTGAGAGATACAGTGCCCCTGGAAGCAATACAGTTGGATAGTGATTTGACATATGAGGAGAAACCTGTCAAGATTCTCGAGTTTGCCAGCCTGGTTACTCGCAGCAAAGTTATTAAGTTTTGCAAAGTTCAGTGGAGCCACCATACCGAGGATGAAGCCACCTGGGAAGGAGAGGATGATCTACGGAAAGACCACCCACACCTTTTTTCTAGCCAACCCGAATCTCGAGGGCGAGATTCATCTTAAGGGTGTAGGTTTGTAACATCCCAAATTTTCAATTTGGAATGTTATACATAGATCATTCATGCATATCATATTTTCATTGCATATTTGCTTTGCGATCCTCGAAATTCTACGCAACTCAAGGACCCATGGAGAGAGTTGGGGATTTCACCGTTTTCATATTTGAATTTTATCAAATATCGAAATGAGGATCATTTGTTTTAATTATTTTTCTCTCTGAAATTTTTTCATATTCAAATATAAGGGAGGAGATAATATGACTTCTCCAAAATAAATGAAATATGGGAGGAGAAATATTAAAAACAAATAAACATTTTTATTTGGATTTTATTGCTATTTTATTTGAATTAGGAAAAATATGCATTTTCCAAAATTGCATAAGAGTCCTAAATAAATGTTCACCTTGTCCGTTAGATTTTTACATGACGGGGAAAATTTATTTCAGGATTTTTGGAGTCCGTTTAGTATTTCTTTTCTTTGTTTTTCTGCGACATGTTTTCTTTTAAAAGAGAGCACCGCCTTACCAGGCCGTGTCCGACCTGGACTCCGACCTGGCCAGCCCTTATAAGCCGCGCCACCGCGACCCCCCAGCCCACCAGCCCGCGCCGCGCCAACCCTAGCCCCGCCGAGCGCCGCCGCCGCGCCGCGTCGCAGCCGCTGCCGCCCCGTTCCGCCGCCGATTCCGCTCGCCGCCAACCAGCCGGAGCCGCCGTCCCGCCCGCCGGACCCGGCCGCCGAGGTAGCCGCCGCCACCGCCGGTTTTCGTTAGAAAACCGATCTGTTTTTTTAGTAAACCCTAGTTTCATTTTTTTATAGATCGGTTTTGTTCGGGTTTTTTTCTCGGTTCGGTTAAATAACGGACGTTCGTCCGTATGTTTGTTTTAATGAACGCCGTTCACCCATTAGCAGCAGACAGTGAACGTTCGTTCGTTAGCCTGTTCCTCAGTTTTCCTTTTTCCAGGGTTTTTCCGCGATTATTTTCGATCGCGATTTCTGATCCGATTTTCGTTTTAGTTTATCTTTTCGCTCGTTTATCGGAATCAGGCGATTCAAGCGCCTAGATCTTCGTCTCGAAGCCCTCTTTCTGTTTAACCAACTTGAACAAGATTTTGGTACTGTAAAATTTGACTTTAGTCCAGAGTAGTAATCGGATCTTGTTTCTGTCGCAGTTTGAGTTTCGTTGCTCCGTTTGATTTGATTCTTTTTGCAAACCGGAGTTCTTCAGTTGAACTTTCTGGTTAGATCTTCTTATTTGAGTTTTACCCGTGCATCTTTGATTAATTTCTTATGTATGCTATTGTTTGTTTGCGATAGAATTCCCGGAGTGCGAAGCATGCTACTACGAGTCAGTAGGTTTTGCAGATCGTCAGCAAGGCAAGTAACACATTGATCATACTCTTTCATACCCAGTTTTTATGCATTAGTACCAATCCTTAAACACTGCATGATTAGGATGTGATTAACTTGTGGGTATTGGGAAGTAGATGATGAGGCAGAACCTATTGCCCTATTTATCATCAAACTCTTGGGAGTTACTTCAACGTTATGCTTATATTGCTATGCTATGCTCGTAGACGTGGTTTGGGTGAGTGAATCCATGACAGATGTGAGATTGTTAATTAATGGTTAACTTAAGGTGGCAACTTTAATACACATCTGGGTGGATTGCTTGTGGGCACCTGGAGAATCCAGTGTTGTCCTAGGATATCCCGGAGTACCCGTGTGATCATCCTACGGTCCGCCACCCAGGCTCAAAGGGATCATAAGGTTATTCATGCTAGAAACTTCCGTGTGCAGCCACAACCTATTATGGGCTCTAGCATAGTTGAGTATGTTGCATGACCTCTTCCAGTGGTAGGCTAGCAGATGTAGGCGATGTAGGTTGGTACTGTCTACCTAGGGTCAGAGTTAATGCTTATGAAAGACTGTGTCCCGGTCATCCGTTTCTCAAACACCATGTAGTGCGAGAAATCCAACGGAGGAGATCGAGTCTTGTGGGGATAAGTGCGCAAACCTCTGTAGAGTGTATAAACTAATCATGGTTAGCCGTGTCCCCGGTTATGGACATCTTGAGTATCTGGTTCTTGGATTATCATATGGATCTCATCACTCTAAATTAATTTGTTGGGTTGTTAATGATTACTTTAATTGGGATTGAGTTGGAGGAACCTTCTCAATGATGTTTCAACTACCATGATAGTTAAATAAAATATATTCCTTTGTTGTAGGAAAAAATTGGCTTTTTGCAAAACATATTAACCTTACAGCCTCCACCAGCCATATATGCATATAGTGATAGCCTTTATGTGTTCATATTCTACTGTGTTACTATGCCAGCATATTCCATGTGCTGACCCGTTTTCGGGCTGCAACGTATCATGTTGCAGACTTTTCAGACGAAGAGTAAGGTTCGCTAGGCCGTTCTCATGCACTCTGCTATGCCGTTGGAGTTGATGGACTCACTTTATCTTCCAAGCCTTCTGCTGTTATCTTATTTAGATGGCCTTAAGCCATATTTATTGTAATAAGTTCTCTTTGGAGACTATCGATGTAATAAGTGTGTGATTGCTACTCTGTTATAAATCCTTCGAGTACTGTGTGTGTCAGCATTACCGATCCAGGGATGACACTGAAGCACAGAGACTTGACCGTCTGAGGTCGGGTCGCTACAGCGCATGAAGAAACTCCATGCTGATGGGCTTTTGGAATCACTTGATGCTTGCGAACCATGCCTCATGGGCAAGATGACTAAGACTCCGCTCTCCAGAACAATGGAGCGAGCCACCGACCTATTGGAAATAATACATACTGATGTATGCGGTCTGATGAGTGTTGAGGCTCGTGGCGGGTATCGTTATTTTCTGACCTTCACAGATGATTTGAGCAGATATGGGTATATCTACTTAATGAAACATAAGTCTGAAACATTTGAAAAGTTCAAAGAATTTCAGAGTGAAGTAGAAAATCATCATAACAAGAAAATAAAGTTTCTACGATCTGATCGTGGAGGTGAATATTTGAGTTATGAGTTTGGTCTTCATTTGAAACAATGTGGAATAGTTTCACAGCTCACGCCACCTGGAACACCACAACTTAATGGTGTGTCCAAACGCCGTAACCGTACTTTATTAGATATGGTGCGATCTATGATATCTCTTACCGATTTACCGTTATCGTTTGGGGTTATGCTTTAGAGACGGCTGCATTCACGTTAAATAGGGCACCATCTAAATCCGTCGAGACGACGCCATATGAACTGTGGTTTGGCAAGAAACCTAAGTTGTCGTTTCTTAAAGTTTGGGGATGCGATGCTTATGTGAAAAAGCTTCAACCTGATAAGCTCGAACCCAAATCGGAGAAGTGCGTCTTCATAGGATACCCAAAGGAAACTATTGGGTACACTTTCTATCACAGATCTGAAGGCAAGATATTCGTTGCTAAGAATGGATCCTTTCTAGAGAAGGAGTTTTCTCGAAAAAAGTGAGTGGGAGGAAAGTAGAACTTGATGAGGTAATTGTACCTTCTCCCTAATTGGAAAGTAGCTCATCACAAAAAACCGTTCCCGTGATGCCTGCACCAACTAGTGAGGAAGCTAATGATAATGATCATGAAACTTCGGACCAAGTTACTACCGAACCTTGTAGGTCAACCAGAGCACGTTCCGCACCAGAGTGGTACGGTAATCCTGTTCTGGAAGTCATGTTACTAGACCATGACGAACCTACAAACTATGAGGAAGCGATGATGAGCCCAGATTCCGTGAAATGGCTTGGGGCCATGAAATCTGAGATGGGATCCATGTATGAGAACAAAGTATGCACTTTGATTGACTTGCCCGATGATCGGCGAGCCATTGAGAATAAATGGATCTTCAAGAGGAAGACGAACGCTGATAGTAGTGTTACTATCTACAAAGCTCGAATTGTCGCAAAAGGTTTTCGACAAGTTCAAGGCGTTGACTACGATGAGATTTTCTCACTCGCATCGATGCTTAAAGTCTGTCCGAATCATGTTAGCAATTTCCGCATTTTATGAACTCTGGCAAATGGATGTCAAAACGGCATTCCTTAATGGATTTATTAAAGAAGAGTTGTATATGATGCAACCAGAAGGTTTTCTCAATCCTAAAGGTGCTAACAAAGTGTGCAAGCTCCAGCGATCCATCTATGGACTGGTGCAAGCATCTCGGAGTTGGAATATACACTTTGATGAGTTGATCAAAGCATATAGTTTTACACAAACTTGCGGTGAAGCCTGTATTTACAAGAAAGTGAGTGGGAGCACTACAGCCTTTCTGATAAGTATATGTGAATGACATATTGTTGATCGGAAATAATGTAGAATTTTCTGGAATGCATAAAGGAGTGTTTGAAAGGAGTTTTTCAAAGAAAGACCCCAGTGAAGCTACTTACATATTGGGCATCAAGATCTATAAAGATAGATCAAGACGCTTGATAAGACTTCCGATGAGTGCATACCTTGATAAGATTTTGAAGGGGTTCAAAATGGATCAGTCAAAGAAGGAGTTCTTTATAGAGTTGTAAGGTATGAAGTTGAGTAAGACTCAAAACCTGACCACGGTAGAAGATAGAGAGAGAATGAAAGCCATTCCCTATGCCTCAGCCGTAGGGTCTATAAAGTATGCCATGCTATATACCAGACCTATTGTATACCTTGCCATGAGTTTGGCAAAGGGGTACAATATTGATCCAGGAGTAGATCACTAGACATCAGTCAAAATTATTCTTAGAGGACTAAGGAAATATTTCTCGGTTATGGAGGTGGTAAAAAGTTCATCGTAAAGAGTTACGTTGATGCAAGCTTTAACACCGATCTGGATGACTCTAAGTCTCAATCGAGATACATATTGAAAGTGGGAGCAATTAGCTAGAGTAGCTCCATGCAGAGCATTGTAGACATAGAAATTTGCAAAATACATACGGATCTGAATGTGGTAGACTCGTTGACTAAACTTTTCTCACAAGCAAAACATGATCACACTTTAGTACTCTTTGGGTGTTAATCACATGGCGATGTGAACTAGATTATTGACTCTAGTAAACCCTTTGGGTGTTGGTCACATGGCGATGTGAATTATAGGTGTTAATCACATGGTGATGTGAACTATTGGTGTTAAATCACATGGCGATGTGAACTAGATTATTGACTCTAGTGCAAGTGGGAGACTTAAGGAAATATGCCCTAGAGGCAATAATAAAGTTGTTAATTTATATTTCCTTAGATCATGATAAATGTTTATTATTCATGCTAGAATTGAATTAACCGGAAACTTGATACATGAATGCATAAATAGACAAAAACAAAGTGTCCCTAGTATGCCTCTACTTGACTAGCTCGTTAATCAAAGATGGTTAAGTTTCCTAACCATAGACATGTGTTGTCATTTGATGAACGGGATCACATCATTGGGAGAATGATGTGATGGACATGACCCATCCGTTAGCTTAGCATAATGATCGTTAAGTTTTATTGCTATTGCTTTCTTCATGACTTATACATATTCCTCTGACTATGAGATTATGCAACTCCCGAATACCGGAGGAACACCTTGTGTCCTATCAAACGTTACAATTTAACTGGGTGATTATAAAGATGCTCTACAGGTGTCTCCAAAGGTGTTTGTTGGGTTGGCATAGATCGAGATTAGGATTTTCCACTCCAAGTATCGGAGAGGTATCTCTGGGCCCTCTCGGTAATGCTCATCATGATAAGCCTTGCAAGCAATGGAACTAATGTGTTAGTTGCGGGATGATGCATTGCGGAATGAGTAAAGAGACTTGCCGGTAACGAGATTGAACTAGGTATGATACCGACGATCGAATCTTGGGCAAGTAACATACCGATGACAAAGGAAATGACGTATGTTGTTATGCGGTTTGACCGATAAAGATCTTCGTAGAATATGTAGGAACCAATATGAGCATCCAGGTTCCGCTATTGGTTATTGACCGGAGATGTGTCTCGGTCATGTCTACATTGTTCTCGAACCCGTATGGTCCGCACGCTTAACGTTCGATGACGGTTTTTATTATCAGTTGTGTGTTTTGGTGACCGAAGTTTGTTCGGAGTCCCAGATGAGATCACGGACATGACGAGGAGTCTCGAAATGGTCGAGATATATTGGAAGGTTATATACGGACAGCGGAACGGTTCCGAAGAGGTTCGGGGATTTTTTGGAGTACCGGGAGGTTACCGGAACCCCCCAGGAAAGTTAATGGGCCTCATGGGCCATAGTGGAGAGAGAGAGGCAGGCCACAAGAGGTGGCATGCACCTCCCCCTGCCCAATCCAAATTGGACAAGGGGTGGGGGCGCGGCCCCCCTTTCCTTCTCCCTCTCCCCTCTTTCCCCTTTCCACTCTCCGTTGGAAGGAAGGGGGGCGAATCCTACTAGGAGTGGAGTCCTAGTAGGACTCCCCCCCATGGTGCGCCACCCCTAGGGCCGGCCACCTCCTCCTCCCCTCCTTTATATACGGGGTCGGGGGAACCCCAAAGGCACAACAATTGTTCCAAGCCGTGTGCGGTGTCTCTCTCCACAATTTGCTCCTCCGGTCATATTCACGTAGTGCTTAGGCGAAGCCCTGCGCGGAACGCATCACCATCTCCGTCACCACGCCGTCATGCTAACGAAACTCTCCCCCGGCCCTCTGCTGGATCAAGAGTTCGAGGGATGTCATCAAGCTGAACGTATGCTGAACTCGGAGGTGCTGTATGTTCGGTACTAGATCGGTTGGATCGTGAAGACGTTCGACTACACCAACCGCGTTAACCTAACGCTTCCGCTTTCGATCTACGAGGGTACGTAGACACACTCTCCCCCTCTCGTTGTTATGCATCTTCTAGATAGATCTTGCGTGATCGTAGGATTTTTTTGAAATTGCATGCTACGTTCCCCAACAAGAACAACAATTATTCTCCGACTTAAATGAATAGCCGTATCGCAATAAACATGATCCAATCATATTCATGCTCAACGCAAACACCAAATAACATTTATTTTGGTCCAACACTAATCTCTAAGGTAGAGGGAGTGTGCGATGGTGATCTTATCGACCTTGGAATCACTTCCAACAAATCGTCACCTCGCCCTTAACTAGTCTTTGTTCATTTTGCAATTCCCATTTCGAGTTACTAATCTTAGCAACTAAACCGGTATCATATACCCTGGGGTTACTATGAACACTAGTAAAGTACACATCAATAACATGTATATCAAATATACCTTTGTTCACTTTGCCATCCTTCTTATCCGCCAAGTATTTGGGGTAGTTCGCTTCCAATGACCATTCCCTTTGCAGTAGAAGCACTCAGTTTTAGGCTTAGGTCTAGCTTTGGGTTTCTTCACGGGAGTGGCAACTTGCTTGCCATTCTTTCTTGAAGTTCCATTTCTTTCCCATTGCCCCTTTTCTTGAAACTAGTGGTCTTGTTAACCATCAACACTTGATGCTCTTTCTTGATTTCTACCTTCGCTGATTTTAGCATCGCAAAGAGCTCGGGAATCGTTTTCGTCATCCCTTGCATATTATAGTTCATCACGAAGTTCCAGTAACTTGGTGATAGTGACTAGAGAACTCTGTCAATCACTGTCTTATCTGGAAGATTAACTCCCACTTGATTCAAGCGATTGTAGTACTCAGACATTCTGAGCACATGCTCACTGGTTGAGCTATTCTCGCCCATCTTGTAGGCAAAGCACTTCTCAGAGGTATCATACCTCTCGACTCGGGCATGAGTCTGAAATACCTATTTCAGCTCTTGGAACATCTTATATGCTCCATGGCGTTCAAAACATTTTTGAAGTCCCGGTTCTAAGCCGTAAAGCATGGTGCACTAAACTATCAAGTAGTCATCACATCAAGCTTGCCAAACGTTCATAACGTCTGCATCTGCTCCTGCAATAGGTCCGTCACCTAGCGGTGCATGAAGGACATAATTCTTCTGTGCAGCAATGAGGATAATCCTCAGATCATGGACCCAGTCCGCATCATTGCTACTATCATATTTAAACTTATTTTTTCTCTAGGAACATATAAAAAATAAACGGGGAGCTACATCGCAAGCTATTGATCTACAACATAGATATGCAAATACTATTAGGACTAAGTTCATGATAAATTAAGTTCAATTAATCATATTACTTAAGATCTCCCACTTAGATAGATATCCCTCAAGTCATCTAAATGATACGTGATCCAAATCAACTAAACCATGTCCGATCATCACGTGCGATGGAGTAGTCATCAATGGTGAACATCTCTATGTTGATCATATCTACTATATGATTCACGTTCGACCTTTCGGTCTCCAGTGTTCCGAGGCCATGTCTGTACATGCTAGGATCGTCAAGTTTAACCCGAGTATTCCGCATGTGCAAAACTGTCTTGCACCCGTTGTATGTGAACGTAGAGCCTATCACACCCGATCAAAACCTGGTGTCTCAGCACGAAGAGCTTTCGCAACGGTGCATACTCAGGGAGAACACTTATACCTTGAAATTTAGTTAAGGGATCATCTTATAATGCTACCGCCGTACAAAGCAAAATAAGATGTATAAAAGATAAACATCACATGCAATGAAAATATGTGACATGATATGGCCATCATCATCTTGTGCCTTTGATCTCCATCTCCAAACCACCGTCATGATCTCCATCGTCACCGGCTTGACACTTTGATCTCCATCATAGCGTCGTGGTCGTCTCGCCAAGTATTGCTTCTACAACTATCGCACACATAGTGATAAAGTAAAGCAATTACATGGCGATTGCATTTCATAAAATAAAGCGACAACCATAAGGCTCCTGCCAGTTGCCGATAACTTTTACAAAACATGATCATCTCATACAATACTGTATATGACATCATGTCTTGGCCATATCACATCACAACATGCCCTGCAAAAACAAGTTAGACGTCCCCTACTTTGTTGTTGCAAGTTTTACGTGGCTGCTACGGGCTTCTAGCAAGAACCGTTCTTACCTACGCATCAAAACCACAACGATTTTTCGTCAAGTGTGTTGTTTTAACCTTCAATAAGGACCGGTCGTAGTCAAATTCGATTCAACTAAAGTTGGAGAAACACACACCCGCCAGCTACCTTTATGCAAAACAAGTTGCATGTCTGTCAGTTGAACCGGTCTCATGAATGTGGTCATGTAAGGTTGGTCTGGGCCGCTTCATCCAACAATACTGCCGAATCAAAATAAGACGTTGGTGGTAAGCAGTATGACTATGATCGCCCACAACTCTTTATGTTCTACTCGTGCATATCATCTACGCATAGACCTGGCTCTGATACCACTGTCTGGGAACGTAGCATGCAATTTCAAAATTTTCCTACGATCACGTAAGATCTATCTAGGAGATGCATAGCAACGAGAGGGGGAGAGTGTGTCCACGTACCCTCGTAGACCGAAAGCGGAAGCGTTACGTTAACGCGGTTGATGTAGTCGAACGTCTTCGCGATCCAACCGATCAAGTACCGAATGTACGGCACCTCCGAGTTCTGCACACGTTCAGCTTGATGACGTCCCTCGAACTCTTGATCTAGCAGAGGGTCGAGGGAGAGTTTCTTCAGTACGACGGCATGGTGACGGTAAAGGTGATGTGATCCGCGCAGGGCTTCGCCTAAGCACTATGTGAATATGACCGGAGGAGTAAACCGTGGAGAGAGACGCCGCACACAGCTTGGAACAATTGGTGTCTGTCCAAGGGGTGCCCTGCCCACGTATATAAAGGAGGGAGAGGAGGAGGCCGGCCACCAGGGGGGCGCACCATGAGGGGGGGAGTCCTACTAGGACTCCAATCCTAGTAGGATTTGCCCCCCCCCCTTTTCCTTCTCATGGAGGGGGGAAAGAGGAAAGGAGAGGGGGAGAGGGAAAGGAAAGGGGGACCGCGCCCCCTTCCCCTAGTCCAATTCAGACAGCCCATGGGGGGCACGCCACCCTTTGTGGGCTCCCCTCTCTCTCCCCTATGGCCCATGTTGGCCCATTACTTCCTGGGGGGATTGCCGTAACCTCCCGGTACTCCGAAAAATACCCGAAACACTCCGGAACCATTCCAGTGTTCGGATATCATCGTCCAATATATCAATCTTTACCTCTCGAACATTTCGAGACTCCTCGTCATGTCTGTGATCTCACCCGGGACTCCGAACAACTTCGGTCACCAAAACACATAACTCATAATACAAATCGTCATCAAACATTAAGCGTGCGGACCCTACGGGTTCGAGAACTATGTAGACATGACCAAGACACATCTTCGGTCAATAACCAACAGTGGAACCTGGATGCTCATATTGGTTCCTACATATTCTACGAAGATCTTTATCGATCAAACCGCAATGACAACATACGTTATTCCCTTTTTCATCGGTATATTACTTGCCCGAGATTCGATCGTCAGTATCTTCATACCTAGTTCAATCTCGTTACCGGCAAGTCTCTTTACTCGTTCCATAATGCATCATCCCGCAACTAACTTATTAGTCAGGTTGCCGCAAGGCTTATTATGATGTGCATTACCGAGAGGGCCCAAAGATACCTCTCTGATACTCGGAGTAACAAATCCTAATGTCGATCTATGCCAACCCAACAAACACCTTCGGAAATACCTGTAGAGCATCTTTATAATCACCCAGTTACGTTGCAAAATCTCATAGTCAAAGGAATATGTATATGACATGAGGAAAGCTATAGCAATAAAATTGAACGATCATTATGCTAAGCTAACGGATGGGAGTTGTCCATCACATCATGCTCCTAATGATGTGATCCCGTTCATCAAATGACAACACATGTCTATGGTTAGGAAACTTAACCATCTTTGATTAACGAGCTAGTCTAGTAGATGCTTACTAGGGACACGGTGTTTTGTCTATGTATCCACACATGTATCAAGTTTCCGGTTAATACAATTCTAGCATGAATAATAAACATTTATCATGATATAAGGAAATATAAAGTAACAACTTTATTATTGCCTCTAGGGCATATTTCCTTCAGCACCCGTCGGAGGTCGGAGGAAGCGCTGGCGTGGCCACTGGTGGCTCCCACGGAAGGGCTTCAGCAGCCCCACATGGAAGACGTCATGGATGCGAGCACCTGCCGGAAGCTGAAGGCGGTAGGCCACCTTCCCGATGCGCTCTAGCATGGAAAATGGCCAGGCGTAGCGAGGGCCCAGCTTGCGCTTCGCGCACGGGTCAAGGGACTGCGTAGAGCGGTGAAGAAGACGCAGCCACACCCAATTGCCCACCGCAAACTCCGCCTCGCGGTGGTGGCCGTCGTAGTAGTGCTTGTCCAGCTGCTGGGCCTGAATGAGGCATTGCCGTAACTCCGCAAGCATCTTGTCGTGGCCACGAAGAAGATCGCCCGCCGCCTCCGTCCGAGCCGTCTCTGGGTCAACCGGCAGGATGGGCGGGGGCGGTCGGCCGTAGACCACATTGAACGGCGTGGCGCGCAGGGCGGAGTGATAAGAGGTGTTGTAGCAGTACTCCGCCCATACGAGCCAGTCCACCCAAGCACGAGGATGATCACCTGTGACACAACGAAAATACATGGCAATCACCTTATTGTCCACCTCGGATTGGCCGTCCGTCTGAGGATGGAAGGCCGTGCTGAGGCGGAGCTTCACGCCCGCCATCCGGAAGAGATCACGCCATACATGCCCCATGAACACCAGGTCCCGGTCGCTGACGATCAAAGAGGGAAACCCGTGGAGGCGGACGATGCCTTCGAAGAAGGCACGAGCCATTGATGCGGCAGTCTGGGGATGGCCGAGCGTGATGAAGTGCGCGTACTTGGAGAAGCGGTCGACCACCGTGAGGATGACGGACTTGCCGCTCACCTTGGGGAGGCCCTCGATGAAGTCCATGGAGATATCAGCCCAGACCTGAGAGGGCACCTTCAAGGGTTGTAGCAGACCAGCCGGCCGCAGTGTCTTCGTCTTCTTGTGCTGGCACGTTACACAAGACCGCACCCAGTCTCAGACCTGGGCTCGATCACCGGGGATGTAGAAGTCAGCGCGGAGACGGTGGAGGGTCTTCTGCACACCCTCGTGGCCGGCCGAGTGTGCCAGCAGCAGAACCTGGTGACGGAGGTCGCCATGGTCCGGCACGAATAAAAGGCGCCTATGCAGGAGCAAGCCATCCCCTAGGCGCCACGGCTCCTCCAGGTCGCCGGCATGAAGGCGCTGCCGAGGGAGCTGAGCATCCAGCGTGTCCGCGGTGGCCCTGCGGATGTCGGCAAAGAGAGCGAAGGAGGGCCCCAAGTGGATGCAGAGTGCCGCCCCATCAGAGTCGTCGACGGCTGCGTCGTGGTCGGCGTCGCGGCGGGAGAGGGCGTCGGCCACGGTGTTAAGGCAGCCCGGACGATACTCGACGGTGAAGTCGAAGCCAAAGAGCTTGCTGATCCACTCTGCGGCATGGTAGACAGCCTCTGGTCCAATAAGAACTTGAGGCTGTAGTGATCCGGGCGAATCCGGAACGACTGGCCCCAAAGATAGGGCCGCTAGTAGCGCATGGCCCACACCAAGCCAATGAGCTCCCTCTCATAGTCGCGAGCTTAAGATGGCGCGTGGCAAAAGGCCTGCTGAAGAACGCGAGCGGTCCGTCGCCCTGATGAAGGACGGCGCCGAACCCCACATTGGAGGCGTCGTGATCCATGACGAACGGTGGTCAAAGTCAGGCATCTGGAGACGGGACCCGTCATGAGGGCCCCCTTGAGAGCCTCAAACGCCTCTGTCGCCTCTGCATCCCAGGCAAAGGCGTCGGAACGCAGCAGGCGCGTGAGCGGGGACGCGATGATGCCGAACTCCCGGATAAATTTCCGCTAGTAACCCGCGAGGCCCAGGAAGCCACGGAGAGCTCGTGGTGAGTGCGGTGTCGGCCAGGCCGCGACGGCCGCCACCTTGTCGGCGTCCATAGCTTCCGGACTCCGTTTTTCAATAGTTTGCTTGTCCCCCAAGATAAAAATCTTTATATACCCCCCGAACCTGTTAATCACCGCATCACGGAGAAATCCTCTGTTTTCTTTTCCTTGCTGTTCTGTCAGATCCCATCTACCATGGCCTCTTCAAGCTCCTCCAAGGATAAGTTCTTCAAGAACGTCATCAACCAATATTTGTGGGAGGTGGTGCAGCACCCTCAGGTCATCTAGATGCATGAGGGGGTGCTTCACCTTCACGATGTGCCATGTCCCAAGGGGACGGACACCGTGGAGGCCAAGCTTGAAGCCATGGAACAAGATGTCTTCCGCTGCAAGGGGATGGTGGAGCGTGGACCCAATGCCAATCACCTCATGATCACGGACCTCTCCCGTGATCTCAAGGTGGATGGCAAGCCCTTGAAGGACATCGTCTTCACCCTCAACGAGCAAATCAACTTCCTTCAAAGCCAGATATATGGTCTCCGAAACCAAGTCTTTCAATATGAGGCGAGGTTTAAAGGTATGAGTTTGGTTGATAGTTGCAGGACCCGTAAGACTCACTCCTCCTCTTATGATGGTGGACCACTGCCATGGAAATCCGAGGACAAGATCTCTTCTATATCACTACCACCATCTTCTTCACCACCAAAAGAGAATTGAGTATCGGGTATGGGCACTCCCCTGGCTTCCGCCAAGCTTGGGGGAGGTGCCCCGGTATCATATCATCCCACTATCTTTTTGCCTTTACTTATTTCAGTTTGATCTTTTGCTTTAGATGAATAAAAGTTTAGTTTGATCCTTTCTTCTTTGAGAATTTGCTTAGTGATCTATCCTTGTAATCGTGTGCAAGATATATAATAAAGTTTGGTTTGAGTTTTTGCTTTCTTTACTTTCATGTTGCAAATAAAAGAAAAGAAATAAGTAAGAAAAAAAATAAAAGATATAAATAAAAGGAAAGGAAATAAATCAAGAAGATCATCTACTAATCTTATGGTAGGTGATGACACCACATAAGGAAAAGTATAAGTAGAAAATTTTATTAGAGATTGACAAACATAGCATTAGCCAATGATGCAACTCATGAAAGAATTAATAAGGGAAGAGAAGATTCACATATAAGTATACTATCCTAGAAATCTTTTGTGATTGTGAGCCCTCATCAAAATATTATATGCCAAAATTGTTGACATTGGACAAGGAAGACAACTTAATGGTTTATGTTTGTTTATATTCACATAGAAGTCATATTGTCATGGATCCTTTAACATGTGGTGCTTGCCCCAATCTTTGCTAGCAAAAAATTCCGCACTAAGTAGAGATACTACTTGTGCATCCAAAAACCCTTAAACCCAAATCTTATTTTCAAGTGTCCACCATACCTACCTAGGGATTGAGTAAGATCCCTCAAGTAAGTTGTCATCGGTGCAAAAAGGCAATAAAAATTGCTTCTAAATGTGTGAGATCATTTAGTATTAGAGAAAATTGAGCGTTGCACGAACTTGTGATGGTGAAGAATAAAAGCGACAGACTGCATAATAAAGGTCGCTATCACAAGGGGCAATGCAACGTGACGTTCTTTTGCACTAAGGGGTTGAGCATACAAACAAATAAGCGCATGGCAACCTCTGCTTCCCTCTGCGAAGGCCCTATCTTTTACTTTTATGCAAAGAGTCAAAAGTTTTCTCTCTATTCCTTTTTATTTTTCTCCTTTGGCAAGCATCATGTGGTGAGGAAAGATCTAGGCACATATGTATAGTTGAATATAGATAGCATGAGTTATTATTGTTGACATCACCCTTGAGGTGAATTCGTTGGGAGGCGAAACTATAAGCCCCTATCTTTCTATGTGTCTGGTTGAAACGTTTTGCTCATGTGCACGCGGTGAGTGTTAGCAATCATAGAAGACTATATGATGGTTCAGTATGTGGACTTGCCTAAAGGCTCCGATACATGACCCTTCCTGAAAAGATGATGAATTGTAGTTGCAAAGTTGACTGAGAACATAGTTTGTTGGTTGTTAATAGAGTTTTGGCTTTATACTTCAATTGGGTGATGAATTGTTACTTATTCATGAGAAGTATATGATATAAGTTCTATGATAAAAGTCTTATGTTTAATTTTTTTGCTGTTATAATAATCTGCATGATGCTTCTATGTCTGTATTTTGTTTTTATCGACACCTCTCTCCCTAAGCATGTGGACATATTTTTCGATTTCGGTTTTCGCTTGAGGAAAAGTGAGGTCTAAGCTTGGGGGAGTTCATACGTCCATTTTGTATCATGTTTTCTTACTGTTATTTATGATGTTTTTATCCATAATAATGCTTTTTGAAGTAATTCTGATGCCTTTTCTCTCATAATATGCAAGGTATACACCAAGAGGGAGAATTCTGGCAGCTGGAAATCTGGACCTGGAAAGCTACGTCAAGCCACCTATTCTGCACAACTCCAAACAAGCTGAAACTTCACGAGGATTTTTTATGGAATATTTGAGGAATATTGGAGAAAAAACTACCAGAGGGGGCCCACCAGGTGGGCATAACCCACCTGGGCGCGCCAGGGAGCCCAGACGCGCCCTGGTGGGTTGTGCTCACCCAGGCCCACCTCCGGTGCCCATCTTTTGGTATATAGGTCATTTTGACCTAGAAAAAATAAGGAGAGTAATTTCGAGATGGAGCGCCAAGGGGCAGGAGCCCTTTTGCCCTCCAGTGGAGCGATTCCGCTAGGGGAACTTCCCTCCCGGAGGGGGAATCATCGTCATTGTAACATCCCAAATTTTCAATTTGGTATGTTATACATAGATCATCATTGCATAGCATGTTTTATTGCATTTTGACAAATCCTCGATAAATCCTAAGCAACTCAAGGACCCTCGGAGAGAGTTGGGGATTTTTCTCGAATTTTCATATTTGATTTTCATCAAATATTAAGACGAGGATTTTTGTTTTAACTATTTCTCTCCGGAATAATATTTCATTCTAAAAATAAACGAGAGGAGAAAATATGACTTCTCCAAAACAATTGAAATACTGGAGGAAAAAAATGTTAAAATAATTTATTGGAATTATTTTGGATTTTATTTGCTATTTTTATTGCATTAAAAATATTGCATGTTTTCAAAATATTTATTTTGTGTTAAAAAATGTTCACCCTATTTTAGATTTTCTAACTAGACGGGGAAATTTTATTTTATATTTTTCTGACTTTATTTATTTTTCTGTGAATTATTTTCCGCGGAACGTTTTAAAAAAAAACTGCGCGCGCCCGCGCTGGGCCGAGCCCAGGCCGCCGGCCCACCCCCGCGCCCTCTCCTCCTCGCGCACGGCACGGCCGCTGCCGCCGCTCGGAGTCCGAGCTCCGCACGACCCCGCCGGCGCCCCCTTCCCCAAGCCACCTCCGACCCCCCCCATATAAATACCCCGCACCCCCCTCCTCTCACCTCACCCGCCGCCGCCGCATCGCACCCGCCGCCGCCCGCACCGGAGCCCGTGCCGCCGCCGCTTTGCGCCGCCGCCGCCGCTCGTCGGAGCCGCCCCGGAGCCCCGCCCCTCGCCCTAAGCCGCCTGACCCCGCCGCGCCTCGCCTCGAGCCGCCGGAGCCCCGCCGGAGCACGCCCCCGACGAGGTACCTCGCCGCCCGTTCGGTTGCCGGTTTTCTTTAAAAAAACCATTCGTTTAAAAAAACCCTAGATCGGTTTTTTCGGTTTTATTATTTTGCGAGCGTTTACCGAACCGTTCGTTTTAACGAACGCGTTCGTCGGTTTTTCTCTGTTAACGAACGTTCGTTCTTTAACCGTTCGTCCGTTTTTCTTTTCGTCGGATTTTTCTGCGATTATCTCAGATTCGATTTCGGATCGAATCTTCGTTTCTGTTTAACTTCTCGCTCGTTTATCGAAATCAGACGATTCAAGCGCCTAGAGTTTCGTCTCGAAATTCTCTTTCCGTTTAACGTACTCAAACAAGTTTTTTGCTACAGTAAAATGTGACCTAGATCCATATTAGTAAACGAAGCTATTTTCTTTCGCCGTTTGACTTTCGTTGCTTCTTTCGAGTTGATTCTTTTTGCAAACCGGAGTTCTTAAGTTGGACTTTCTGGTTGGATCTTTCATTCGAGTTTTACCTGTGCATTAGATGAGTACTGATTGTATGCTTCTTTGTTTGCGATAGAGTACCCGGAGTGTGCCGCTTGTTACTTCGAATCGCTAGGTTTTGCGGATCATCAGCAAGGCAAGTAACACTTTGATCATACTTTTCATACCCAGTTTTATTGCATTAGATCTATTCCTCAAACACATTGCATGATTAGGATCTAATTAAATTGTGGGTACTGGGAAGTAGTTGAGGTAGTACCTATTACCTGTTTTCTATTCAAACCCTTGGGAGTTACTTCTACGTTGCTTTTATTATTGCCATGCTATGCTCGTAGACGTGGATCTGGGTTTGAGAGATATTCATGACAGATGTGAGATGTTTATTAATGGTTAAACTTAAGGTGGCAACTAAAACTCACATCTGGGTGGACTGAGGCACCTGGAGAACCCAGTGTTGTCTGATTTTATAAGGTCCGCCACCCAGGCTCAAAGGGATCATAAGATTATTCATGCTAGAAACTTCCGTGTGCAGCCACAAGCCATTATGGGCTCTAGCATAGTTGAGTAGGTCACATGATCTCTTGAAGAGGTGGGCTAGCAGATGTAGGGGAAAGTAGGTGTACCGGTCCACCCGGAGTAAAGAGTGATTGTTCCTGAAAGACTGTGTCTCGGTCATCCGTTTCTCAAACATCATGCAGTGCGAGAATCAAGCGGAGGCGATCGAGTCTTGTGGGGAAAAGTGCGCAAACCTCTGCAGAGTGTACAAACTAATCATGGTTAGCCGTGTCCCCGGTTATGGACAACTTGAGTATCTAGTACCTGGATTATCATTTGAATCTCATCACCATGTTACTTTTAACTAATTTTGTTGGGTTAATGATGACACCTAATTGGGATTGAGTTGGAGGTACCTTCTCAATGTTTCACAACCACCATGATAGTTAAATAAAATTTATTCCTTTGAAGTAGGATAAAATTGGCTTTTCGCAAAACTGTAAACATAGAGCTTTCCACCAGCCATATATGCATGTCGTATAGCATTATTACTGTTCATTATTCTCTATGTGTTATTTTGCCAGCATATCCTATGTGCTGACCCGTTTTCGGGCTGCAACGTTTCATGTTGCAGACTTTTCAGACGACGAGTAAGGTGCCTTAGGTCGTGGTCTTATACTCAGTGATGCCGCTGGAGTTGATGGACTCACTTATCTTCCAAGTCTTCCGCTGTTATCGTTATTAGATGGCCTTAAGCCATGTTTATCATACTTAATCTCTTCGGAGATATTCGATGTAATAAGTGTGTGATTGCTACTCTGTTATAAATCCTCCATTTGTACTGTGCGTGTCAGCATTACTGATCCAGGGATGACACTGGTGCACAGCAGCACAGACCATTTGAGGTCTGGTCGCTACAAAGTTGGTATCAGAGCACACGCTGACTGTAGGACACGACCACTAAGCTTAAGCCCTAGAAAGCTTCTCTCTTCTCATTTCTGACCCCTCTCCACTTTCTACTCTTTTAGGAATGGTGGATGCAAGGAGCAAGTTCATGCAACCAGATGAAGGCACGCCGTTTGGTCGACACTTGAAGGAAGTCACCAAGTACTTGAACATAGGAATACCAAGCATCACCGGAACCTACAACGCCACATTACCTGAAGAGGAGAGCTGGAAGATTCAAGTTCTCATTCCAGGAAGGACGTTTGTGCCAGTTACTGAACCCATAAGATTGGTTTTCGAAGCACCAACTTGGAGTTTAGGGAAGAGCATGGCCGCACACATTGCCATGGGACGCATTGGAGAAGTCTACCACCAGGAGCTTAAGGATACAATTTACCAAATTTGTGGACGCTGAGACGCGCAATGGGAGATGATCAGAACCAAGAAGGATGGATCAATTGCAGCTTTCATCCAGGAGCAGAACCAACATATTCGTCGCCAGGAGAACCAGATGTGCACGGACAAGGAAGAACTGAAGAAGGCATTAACGAAGATCAAAGAGCTCCAAGAAGAACTCAAGGCTACACGCGAGGATTATTTGGAAGAAATCAACGCACTAGTAGGGAAGAATGACGACCTGGAGAAGAAGATTGGAGTATTCATGGGAAATCCAGTGCCAAAAGCAGAAGTCGACGAATGCACTTGTCCGGATAACTACATCATCATCGACGACACCGACTCAGAACCAAGTGAAGACGACTGGGTTGATGAAGCTGGAGCAGACATCATGGAGTCTTCAACGGATTAGAATTTTTTTTATTAGACCACCATATCAGTAGTAGTTTTCCCCCCATTCAATAGTATAGTTCAAGCACTTTGTAACGCTAGTTAGATCGATTGTTTTGCCTTGTTTGAATTGATTGAGTGATATTGATTGATTTGTCTCATGAGCATATGGGTAGTGTTTTCTCTCTAGACCTCAATCTATTCTTAACTCTCATCTTTTCTAAACCTATCAGATGCCTCCGAGACGCGACACCGGATTTGTTTTCCCGCCAGAGATCACCCAGTTGATTCAGCAACAGAATGCCCTGATGCAAGTGTTAGTGCAGAACCAAGGCAACAACAACAACAACCCACCGCCACCACCACCTGTTGATCACTTAGCCCGTTTCTTAAGGCTAAACCCGCCGGTGTTTTCCAGTAGCACCGAGCCGATTGTAGCAGATGATTGGCTCCGCAAAGTTGGAAGGGAGTTGACCACTGCAGGATGCACAGATGCGGAAAGAGTGCGTTTTGCCGCACATCAGCTTGATGGACCCGCAGCATCATGGTGGGAGAATTATACAGCCACGCACCCTATTGACACTGTCACATGGGACCAGTTTCAGCAAGCTTTCCGTACAGCTCATGTTTCAGCAGGAGCTATGGCTATGAAGAAGCGTGAGTTTCGTAACCTACGCCAAGGAGGACGCACCGTAGGCCAGTATGTGGAGGATTTCAGTAAGTTAGCACGTTATGCACCAGATGACGTTGCTACAGATGCTGCCAAGCAGGAGAAGTTTTTGGAAGGACTGAACGATGAACTGAGTATGCAGTTGATGGTAGCAACCTTCAACAATTACCAGGAGCTGGTAGATAGAGCTCTCATGATTGAAGGGAAGTAGCAGCAGATTGAAAATCGTAAGAGGAAGTATGGACAAGGGAAGTACAATTCTGGAGCCTAGCAGAAGCCACAATTTACCCCGAAGCCGGGAGGACAGTTTCAGCATACCCATGGAGGAGGTAGTTCGTACAACCATAATGGCTCCAAGAATGGTAATGGGAATGGAGGAGGAAACGGACAGAACCGCACCAACCCATCTACCCCAACCAAGAGGGATCTAAGTCACATTACTTGTTTCAAGTGCCAGAAGACTGGACATTATGCAACTGATTGTCCTGAAGCCCAAAATGGAAATGGATATGGAAGCTCTGGGAAGAAGCCGAACCCGTTCAACAAAGGACATGTGAACCACGTGAGCGTGGAGGAAGTTGAAGCTCAGCCTGATGCAGTAATAGGTAAGTTTTTGGTTAAGTCATTTACCGCAACCGTTCTTTTCGATACTGGTGCATCGCATTCATACATATCAAGGGGATTCGTGAATAAGTTTAAGATGTCCACCCAAGTTCTCAAAACCCCTATGTTAGTAACCTCGCCAGGAGCAGAGTATATGGCAACCCAAGGATGTTTTCAGATACCGTTGGCCATTGGAAGGCATGTTTTCCCCTCAGACCTCATTGTTTTGGAATCGCAAGGTTTGGATGTGATTTTGGGAATGGATTGGCTATCGTTGTATGGAGGAAACATCGATTGTGCCAGCAAGACGATTTTGGGAAAGGATAAACATCGACTACATGACACTTCACCATATTTGTGCCTAAGGGAATGCATTGTGGAGTAGCAATTAGATGATGGGTTGCAAGAGTGATAGAAGCTTAAACCCAGTTTATGCGCTATTCCGTAAGGGACCGATTGGATCCAAAAGTTTAATGCTATGGTTATAATTCATTCTTAATACTTTTCTCGTAGTTGCGGATGCTTGTGGGAGGGTTAATCATAAGTAGGAGGTTTGTTCAAGTAAGAACAGAACCTAAGCACTGGTCCACCCACATATCAAATTATCAAAGTACCGAACACAAATCAAAGCAACATTGTGAAAGTGACTACATGAAAATCCCGTGTACCCTCAAGAATGCTTTGCTTATCATAAGATGCCGTTTTGGCCTGTCCTTTGCCTCAAAAGGATTGGGCTACCTTGCTGCACTTTTGTTACTACTATCGTTACTTGCTTGTTACAAAGTACCTTGCTATCAAACTACTCTGCTACTTATAATTTCAGCACTTGCAGACATTACCTTGCTGAAAACCACTTGTCATATCTTCTGCTCCTCATTGGGTTCGACACTCTTACTTATCAAAAAGAGCTACAATTGATCCCCTATACTGGTGGGTCATCAAGGCTATTTTCTGGCGCCGTTGCCGGGGAGTGAAGCGCCTTTGGTAAGTGGAATTTGGTAAGGAAACATTTATATAGTGTGCTGAAATTTATTGTCACTTGTTACTATGGAAAACAATCCTTTGAGGGGTTTGTTCGGGGTATCTTCACCTCGACCGAAACCACAATTAGCTACCCCTCAACCTACTGCACCTACTGAAAATATTGGATATGAAATTCCTTCAGGTATGATAGAAAAACAGCTAGCTAATCCTTATGCAGGAGATGGAACGGAACATCCTGATATGCACTTGATATATGTAGAACAAATTTGTGGATTGTTTAAGCTTGCAGGTTTACCCGGAGATGAATTAATGAAGAAGGTTTTCCCTTTATCTTTTAAGGGAAAGGCATTGGCATGGTATAGGCTATGCGATGATATTGGATCATGGAATTGGAATCGATTGAAATTGGAGTTCCATCAAAAAATGTATCCTATGCATCTAGTTCATCGTGATCGGAATTATATATATAGTTTTTGTCCTCGTGAAGGAGAAAGTATCGCTCTAGCTTGGGGGAGGCTTAAGTCAATGTTATATTCATGCCCCAATCATGAGCTCTCAAGAGAAATTATTATCCAGAACTTTTATGCTCGGCTTTCTCGTAATGATCAAACCATGCTTGATACTTCTTGTGCTGGTTCTTTTATGAAGAAGACTATTGAATTCCTATGGGATATTTTGGAAAGAATTAAACGCAACTCTGAAGATTGGGAACTCGACGAAGGTAAAGAGTCATGTATTAAGCTTAAGTATGATTGTGTTAAATCTTTTATGGATACCGATGCTTTTCAAAAGTTTAGCACTAAATATGGACTTGACTCTGAGATAGTAGCTTCCTTCTGTGAATCATTTGCTACTCATGTTGATCTCCCTAAAGAGAAGTGGTTTAAATATCACCCACCTATTAAAGAAGAAATTAAAGAACCGGTACCAATTAAAGAAGAAACTATAATTTATAATGTTGATCCAGTTGTTCCTTCTGTTTATGTTTA
The DNA here is from genome assembly GCF_018294505.1 of Triticum aestivum. Classification (NCBI taxonomy): domain Eukaryota; kingdom Viridiplantae; phylum Streptophyta; class Magnoliopsida; order Poales; family Poaceae; genus Triticum; species Triticum aestivum. The sequence continues at coordinate 327,868,416 of NC_057811.1, read as the reverse complement.
GAAACCACCTTTCCCTGTTAGGATAAAGGAACATGCTAAAGTTTCAACTGTGGTCAACAAAAGCTATATTAGAACACCTAAACCTGATGAAAGAATTAAAGTAGAACCTAGTATTGTTATGGTTAAAGATCTCTTGGAAGAAAATGTAGATGGGGATGTTATTTACTTTTGTGAAGAAGCTGCTAGAATTGCCAAACCTGATAAAAAGGATAAACATAGACTTGTTGTTGGCATGCCCGTCATCTCAGTTAAAATAGGGGATCACTGTTATCATGGTTTATGTGACATAGGTGCTAGTGTGAGTGCTATTCCTTACACCTTATATCAAGAGATTATGAATGACATAGCACGCGCAGAGATAGAAGACATAGATGTTACTATTAAACTTGCTAATAGAGACACTGTATCACCAATTGGGATTGTTAGAGATGTTGAAGTCTTGTGTGGGAAAATAAAATACCCTACTGATTTTCTTGTTCTTGGTTCCCCACAAGATGACTTTTGTCCCATTATATTTGGTAGAACTTTCTTGAACACCGTTAATGCTAGAATAGATTGTGAGAAGCTAACTGTCGGTGTTAGTTTTCGTGATGAGTCTCATGAATTTAATGTTTCCAAGTTTAGTAGAAAACTTCATGAAAAAGATTTGCCTATTAAGGATGAAATAATTGGTCTTGCTTCTATTGCTGTACCACCTACTGATCCTTTGGAAAAATATTTGCTAGACCATGAAAATGATTTACATATGCATGAAAGAAATGAAATAGATAAGATTTTCTTTGAACAACGTCCTCTACTTAAACACAATTTGCGTATTGAAACTCTAGGAGGTCCTCCTCCACCTAAAGGTGATCCTGTGTTTGAATTAAAACAATTGCCAGACACTTTGAAATATGCTTATCTTGATGAAAATAAGATATATCTTGTTATTATTAGTGCTAACCTTTCAAAACATGAAGAAGAAAGATTATTGAAAGTTCTAAGGAAGCACCGAGCTGCTATTGGATATACTCTTGATGATTTAAAGGGCATTAGTCCCACTCTATGTCAGCACAAAATTAATATGGAACCTGATGCTAAACCCGTTGTCGATTACCAACGTTGGTTAAATCCGAAGATGAAAGAAGTGGTAAGAAGAGAAATATTAAATTTCTGGAAGCGGGTATAATCTATCCTATAGCTGATAGTAGATGGGTAAGTCCCTTTCATTGTGTCCCTAACAAAGGAGGTATAACTGTTGTTCCTAATGATAAGAATGAACTTATTCCACAAAGAATTGTTACAGGCTATAGAATGGTAATTGATTTTAGAAAATTAAACAAAGCAACTAGAAAAGATCATTACCCTCTGCCTTTTATTGATCAAATGCTTGAAAGATTATCTAAGCACACACATTTTTGCTTCCTTGATGGATATTCTGGTTTTTCACAAATACCTGTTTCTCAACCTGATTAAGAAAAGACCAGTTTTACTTGTCCCTTTGAAACTTATGCTTACAGACGTATGCCTTTTGGTTTATACAATGCACCTGCTACCTTTCAAAGATGTATGACAGCTATATTGTCTGACTTTTGTGAAAAGATTGTTGAGGTTTTCATGGATGACTTCTTTGTTTATGGGAAGTATTTTAATTATTGTTTAAGCTATCTTGATCAAGTTTTGCAGAGATGAGTGTCGGATTGTGGGTTCCGGCAAAACCCTTGAGGTTCGAACACTGGGGTGCGCACGAAGATCTCTCTCTCCCTAGATCACTATCGCAACAATCGCAAGGCCTAGCTCGACGAACCCAAAGAACAGGAGACACAAGAGTTTATACTGGTTCGGGCCACCGATGTGGTGTAATACCCTACTCCAGTGTGGTGTGGTGGATTGCCTCTTGGGCTGAGGATGAACAGTTATAAGGGAAGAACAGCCTCCTGAGGAGAGGTGCTCTTGTGCTAGGTGAACTTGTGTGTGGCTATGGATGGAATGGCTCCGATCCAAGATGAGATGGTCTCGGTTCAGTTCGAGTTGCCTCGTACTGTGGTGGCTAGGCCTATTTATAGAGGCCTTGGTCCTCTCCCAAATATTGAGCGGGAAGGGGTCCAACAACGGCCAAATTTGACGGGAAACAGCTAGTACAAGTTATCCTGACTAAAGGTGGTCTTCGCCTGCCAAAGGCTCTGGTGGTGACGCCGCCTTGGGCTCCATGGCGACATTCGTCCTGTCGTCCTACTGGTCTTGGTCTCGTTGCACCGATATGGGAACCTTTGCCTGATGCCTCAGGACTCCTTGCCTGCGCTTGCCCCTTTAGCACCAAAGAGGAAACGAGGACACTGCGCGCGCTGGCGCCCGCCTTGTTCCACTCGTCATGGCTTGCGTCACTGAAACCTCGCGAGGTGTCCCTTGCCTTGATCTATCCGCCCCTCGCGAGCCGGCCTGGTGAGGCCGCCCCTGAGGAGGTCGTGTGTCGTCCACCTCGCGAGGCCTGGCCCCTCGCGAGGGTCTTGAGTGTTTGCTGGTGAAGATGGGCCGTACAGGGCCGCTGGTGGGGCCACACCGTGGGCCGCAGGCAGGCAAGTCTGGGGACCCCCGTCCCCAGGACACCGACAATGAGAACAAAGAAATCTTGTCTTGAATTGGGAGAAGTGCCACTTTATGGTTAATGAAGGCATTGTCTTGGGTCATAAAATTTCTGAAAGAGGTATTGAAGTGGACAAAGCTAAGGTTGATTCAATTGAGAAAATGCCATGCCCTAAAGATATAAAAGGTATTCGTAGTTTCTTAGGTCATGCTGGTTTCTATAGGAGATTTATCAAAGACTTTTCTAAAATTTCTAGGCCTCTTACGAATATTTTGCAAAAGGATATTCCTTTTGTTTTTGATGATGATTGTTTATAAGCCTTTGAAACACTCAAGAAAGCCTTAATTTCTGCACCTATTGTTCAACCACCTGATTGGAACTTGCCTTTTGAAATTATGTGTGATGCTAGTGATTATGTTGTTGGTGCTGTTCTAGGACAAAGAGTTGATAAGAAATTGAATGTTATTCATTATGCTAGTAAAACTCTAGACAGTGCTCAAAAAAATTATGCTACTACTGAAAAAGAATTCTTAGCAATGGTGTTTGCTTGTGATAAATTTAGACCTTATCTTGTTGATTCCAAAGTAATTGTTCACACCGATCATGCTGCTATTAAATATCTTATGGAAAGGAAAGATGCAAACCTAGACTTATCGATGGTTTCTCTTCTTACAAGAATTTGATTTACATATCATTGATAGAAAAGGAGCTGAGAACCCCATAGCTGATAATTTATCTAGGCTTGAAAATTTGCCTGATGACCCTCTACCTATTGATGATAGTTTTCCTGGTGAGCAGTTAGCGGCAATAAATGTTGCTCATAATACTCCTTGGTATGCTGACTATGCTAATTACATTCTTGCTAAATATTTACCACCTAGCTTTACATACCAACAAAAGAAAACAAATTCTTCTATGATTTAAGACATTACTTTTGGGATGACCCACATCTTTATAAAGAAGGAGTAGATGGTTTTATTAGACGTTGTGTACCTGAGCATGAACAGGGACAAATTCTACGGAAATGTCACTCCGAAGCTTATGGAGGGCATCAAGCTGGAGATAGAACTGCTCACAAGGTATTGCAATCTGGATTTTATTGGCCTACTCTCTTCAAGGATGCCTGTAAGTTCGTCTTACTTGCTATGAATGTCAAAGAATAGGAAATATCGGTAAGCGTCAAGAAATGCCTATGAACTATTCACTTGCTGTTGAACCATTTGATGTTTAGGGATTTGATTACATGGGACCTTTTCCTTCCTCTAATGGGTATACACATATTTTGGTTGCTGTTGATTATGTTACTAAATGGGTAGAAGCTATTCCAACCAGTAGTGCTGATCACAACACCTCTATTAAAATTCTTAAGGAAGTTATTTTCCCAAGGTTTGGAGTCCCTAGATATTTAATGACTGATGGTGGTTCACACTTTATTCATGGCGCTTTCTGTAAAATGCTTGTCAAGTATGATGTTAACCATAGAATTGCATCACCTTATCATCCTCAGTCTAGTGGTCAAGTTGAACTTAGCAATAGAGAAATAAAATTAATTTTGCAAAAGACTATCAATAGGTCCAGGAAGAATTGGTCTAAGAAATTAGATGATGCACTTTGGGCTTATAGAACAACATATAAAAATCCTATGGGTATGTCTCCTTATAAAATGGTTTATGGAAAAGCTTGTCACTTGCCTCTTGAGTTAGAACATAAAGCATATTGGTCCATCAAATAGCTCAACTATGATTTCAAACTTGCTGGTGAAAAGAGGTTATTTGATATTAGTTCTTTAGATGAATGGAGAACCCAAGCTTATGAAAGCGCAAAATTATTCAAAGAAAAAGTTAAAAGATGGCATGAAAAAAGAATTCAAAAGCGTGAGTTTAAAGTCGGAGAATATGTTCTTTTGTACAACTCTCGTTTCAGATTCTTTGTAGGAAAAACTCCTCTCAAAATGAGAAGGCCCCTACGTTATCGAGGAGGTTTATCGGTCTGGAGCCATCAAAATAAATAATGCCGAAGGTACTAACCCGAAGGTTGTCAATGGGTAACGTATAAAACATTACATCTCAGGTACGCCCATTAATGTTGAAAGTAATATTATCCAAACTGTGACACCAGAAGAACACATAAAAGAGTCCTTCCGGAACACTCTAGAATCATGAAAATAAGGAGGTATGTGATACGGTAAGTAAACGGACTCCAAAAAATCCGCAAAAATATTTTTTGTCAGTTTTAGAATATTTAGAAAAATAGGAAAATAAGAAACTTCCAGGAAGCGTACCCTAGTGGGAACAAGACACCAGGGCGCGCCAGGCTTGCCAGGCGCGCCCAGGTGGGTTGTGCCCACCTGGGACAGCTTCGGGACTCTGTTTTTCTACAGTTTGCTTGTCCCCCAAGATAAAAAATCTGTATATACCCCCTGAACCTGTTAATCACCGTATAGCGGAGAAATCCTCTGTTTTCTTTTCCTTGCTGTTCTGTCAGATCCCATCGACCATGGCCTCTTGAAGCTCCTCCAAGGACAAGTTCTTCAAGAACGTTATCAACCCATATTTGTGGGAGGTGGTGCAACACCCTCAGGTCATCCAGATGCATGAGGGGGTGCTTCACCTTTGCGATGTGCCATGTCCCTAGGGGTGGGCACCGTGGAGGCCAGGCTTGAAGCCATGGAATAAGATGTCTTCCGCTGCAAGGGGATGGTGGAGCGTGGACTCAATGCCAATCACCTCATGATCACGGACCTCTCCGGTGATCTCAAGGTGGATGGCAAGCCCTTGAAGGACATCGTCTTCACCCTCAACGAGCAAATCAACTTCCTTCAAAGCCAGATATATGGTCTCCGAAACCAAGTCTTTCAATATGAGGCGAGGTTTAAAGGTATGGGTTTGGCTGCTAGTTGCAGGACCCGTGAGACTCACTCCTCCTCTTATGATGGTGGACCACTGCCATGGAAATCCGAGGACAAGATCTCTTCTTCATCACTACCACCATCTTCTTCACCACCAAAAGAGAATTGAGTATCGGGTATGGGCACTCCCCTTGGCTTCCGCCAAGCTTGGGGGAGGTGCCCGGTATCGTATCATCCCACTATGTTTTTGCCTTTACTTATTTCAGTTCGATCTTTTGCTTTAGATGAATAAAAGTTTAGTTCGATCCTTTCTTCTTTGAGAGTTTGCTTAGTGATCTATCCTTGTAATCGTGTGCAAGATATATAATAAAGTTTGGTTTGAGTTTTTGCTTTCTTTACTTTCATGTTGCAAATAAAAGAAAAGAAATAAGGAAGAAAAAAATAAAAGATATAAATAAAAGGAAAGGAAATAAATCAAGAAGATCATCTACTAATCTTATGGTAGGTGATGACACCACATAAGGAAAAGTATAAGTAGAAAATTTTATTAGAGATTGACAAACATAGCATTAGCCAATGATGCAACTCATGAAAGAACTAATAAGGGAAGAGAAGATTCACATATAAGTATACTATCCTAGAAATCTTTTGTGATTGTGAGCCCTCATCAAAATATTATATGCCAAAATTGTTGACATTGGACAAGGAAGACAACTTAATGGTTTATGTTTGTTTATATTCACATAGAAGTCATATTGTCATGGATCCTTTAACATGTGGTGCTTGCCCCTATCTTTGCTAGCAAAAAATTCCGCACTAAGTAGAGATACTACTTGTGCATCCAAAAACCCTTAAACCCAAATCTTATTTTCAAGTGTCCACCATACCTACCTAGGGATTGAGCAAGATCCCTCAAGTAAGTTGTCATCGATGCAAAAAGGCAATAAAATTGCTTCTAAATGTGTGAGATCATTTAGTATTAGAGAAAATTGAGCGTTGCACGAACTTGTGATGGTGAAGAATAAAAGCGACAGACTGCATAATAAAGGTCGCTATCACAAGGGGCAATGCAACGTGACGTTCTTTTGCACTAAGGGGTTGAGCATACAAACAAATAAGCGCATGGCAACCTCTGCTTCCCTCTGCGAAGGGCCTATCTTTTACTTTTATGCAAAGAGTCAAAAGTTTTCTCTCTATTCCTTTTTATTTTTCTCCTTTGGCAAGCATCATGTGGTGAGGAAAGATCTAGGCACATATGTATAGTTGAATATAGATAGCATGAGTTATTATTGTTGACATCACCCTTGAGGTGAATTCGTTGGGAGGCGAAACTATAAGCCCCTATCTTTCTATGTGTCTGGTTGAAACGTTTTGCTCATGTGCACGCGGTGAGTGTTAGCAATCATAGAAGACTATATGATGGTTTAGTATGTGGACTTGCCTAAAGGCTCCGATACGTGACCCTTCCTGAAAAGATGATGAATTGTAGTTGCAAAGTTGACTGAGAACATAGTTTGTTGGTTGTTAATAGAGTTTTCGCTTTATACTTCAATTGGGTGATGAATTGTTACTTATTCATGAGAAGTATATGATATAAGTTCTATGATAAAAGTTTTATGTTTAATTTTGTTGCTGTTATAATAATCTACATGATGCTTCTATGTCTGTATTTTGTTTTTATCGACACCTCTCTCCCTAAGCATGTGGACATGTTTTTCGATTTCGGTTTTCGCTTGAGGAAAAGTGAGGTCTAAGCTTGGGGGAGTTCATACGTCCATTTTGTATCATGTTTTCTTACTGTTATTTATGATGTTTTTATCCATAATAATGCTTTTTGAAGTAATTCTGATGCCTTTTCTCTCATAATATGCAAGGTATACACCAAGAGGGAGAATTCTGGCAGCTGGAAATCTGGACCTGGAAAAGCTACGTCAAGCCACCTATTCCGCACAACTCCAAACAAGCTGAAACTTCACGAGGATTTTTTATGGAATATTTGAGGAATATTGGAGCAAAAACTACCATAGGGGGCCCACCAGGTGGGCATAACCCACATGGGCGCGCCAGGGAGCCCAGACGCGCCCTGGTGGGTTGTGCTCACCCAGGCCCACCTCCGGTGCCCATCTTTTGGTATATAGGTCATTTTGACCTAGAAAAAAATAAGGAGAGGACTTTCGAGATGGAGCGCCGAGGGGCAGGAGCCCTTTTGCCCTCCAGCGGAGCGATTCCGTCGGGGGAACTTCCCTCCCGGAGGGGGAATCATCGTCATCATCATCACCAACAACTCTCGCATCTTGGGGAGGGCAATCTTCATCAACATGTTCAAAAACACCATCTCATCTCAAACCTTAGTTCATCTCTTGTGTTTAATCTTGTTACCAGAACAATAGATTGGTGCTTGTGGGTGACTAGTGGTGTTGATTACATCTTGTAGTTGATTACTATATGGTTTATTTGGTGGAAGATGATATGTTCAGATCCAATATGCTATTTAATACCCCTCTAATCTTGAGTATGATTATCATTTGTGAGTAGTTACTTTTGTTCTTGAGGTCACGAGTGAAATCATGTTGCTAGTAATCATGTGAACTTGATGTGTGTTCGATATTTTGATAGTATGTATGTTGTGATTCCCTTAGTGGTGTCATGTGAACGTCGACTACATGACACTTCACCATATTTGTGCCTAAGGGAATGCATTGTGGAGTAGCAATTAGATGATGGGTTGCGAGAGTGATAGAAGCTTAAACCCAGTTTATGCGCTATTCCGTAAGGGACCGATTGGATCCAAAAGTTTAATGCTATGGTTATAATTCATTCTTAATACTTTTCTCGTAGTTGCGGATGCTTGTGGGAGGGTTAATCATAAGTAGGAGGTTTGTTCAAGTAAGAACAGAACCTAAGCACCGGTCCACCCACATATCAAATTATCAAAGTACCGAACACAAATCAAAGCAACGTTGTGAAAGTGACTACATGAAAATCCCGTGTACCCTCAAGAACGCTTTGCTTATCATAAGAGACCGTTTTGGCCTGTCCTTTGCCTCAAAAGGATTGGGCTACCTTGCTGCACTTTTGTTACTACTATCGTTACTTGCTCGTCACAAATTACCTTGCTATCAAACTACTCTGCTACTTATAATTTCAGCACTTGCAGACATTACCTTGCTGAAAACCACTTGTCATTTCTTCTGATCCTCATTGTGTTCGACACTCTTACTTATCATAAAGAGCTACAATTGATCCCCTATACTGGTGGGTCATCATGACCCAGGCGCCAGAAGGTCATCGTCAGGGTGTTGAAGTCCCAGAGGATGGGACCGAGGGTCCGCAAGAAGTCGACACCGAGGATGAAGTCGAAGCAGCCCAAGTCGATGCCGGCGCACGTGATAGTGAAGTGCTCGTCGCCGATGGTGATGGGCATGTTCCGCGCCAGCCCATGACATCGGAGGCGGTCGCCGTTAGCCACCGTGACCCGAAGTTTCTCCCCATCCATCGGCTGAAGCGCTAAGCGACGCATGGTAGCCTCGGGCAGGAAGTTATGCGTGGAGCCCATATCCAGAAGGGCCACCAGGCGCTCACCGTGAATCATCACCGGCAGGAGCATAGTCCGCTCATCGCGGATGCCGGCAAGCGCATGGAGCGAGACCACGAGCGCCGTCGCTGGAGCGGGCGCTGGGGCAGCCTCCGCAGCAACTGCTGGCGGCAACTCGCCGAGCCCATCGGCGGGTGTGTCCTCCTCGACGTTGTCGGCTGCCTCCAAGTAGAAGAGGCGCAGGCAGACGTGGCCCGGCACGTAGGGCTCATCGCAGTTATAGCCAAGCCCCTGGCGACGTCACTCGAGCTGCTCGGCCGGAGAGAGCCTGCGGAAGGGCCACGTCGTGGCCGGAGTGGTAGTCGCTGGAGCGGCCGGGGGTAGTCGGCCCGGCACAGGTGGTGTCGGGGGAGGCCTGGCTGGCTGGCGTCCACCCCGAGCCGGTGCCGCCTGCTGCAAGGCCTGCGCGCGACGATCGAAGGCGCGGGCGTAGTACATGGTCGTCTGGAGGGCCTGGGGTCCTCGAAGCAGCACATCCACGCGGATGTGATCCGGCAGACCACCGACGAAGAGCTCGGGTCGCTGCTGAGCCGTCGCGCCCAGTGTGTTGCACGCTAGGGCCTGGAAGCGGTCGGCGAAGTCCTGGACCATGGAGGTGAAGGGGAGGCGGCCGAGTTCCGCCAGCCGGCTCCCGCGTATCGGCGGCCCGAAGCGAAGGAGGCATAGCTCGTGAAAGCGCTCCCATGGGGCATTTCGCCCTCGTCCTACTCGAGGGCGTAGTACCACGTATGTGCGGTGCCTCAGAGGTGATAAGAGGCGAGCCAGGTTCGGTCCGACGCGAGCGTACGTTGCCCCCGGAAGAATTGCTCACACTGGTTGAGCCAGTTGAGGGGGTCCTCGGTGCCGTCGTAGGTGGCGAAGTCGAGCTTGACAAAACGCGCGGTGTCGGAGCATGACCGCCGTGAGCGTACGACTCGGCGGTATGGAGCAGCGAAGAAGATGGCGCCGGCCCGGTGTGCACAGGGGGTCTCCCGTGAAACGGTGGCCCGTCAAGGCTAGTGTGGGGGCCCCTGGAACCGGAGGGCCTGCCGTACGGCAGGGTGGGTGCCGGCTGTTTCGCGGCCATGGTGTAGACCGGCTGCTGTGACGACCCGGCCAACCAGGCCGGAAGCTGTGACGAGGAGGGCGGGAACCGGACCTGCTGGATCGAAACACCCGCCAGCACGGTCGTAGCCAGCCCGATGCTGGGTGGTGGGGGCGCCTGCAGCAGCAGCTGCTGCTGCACGGGGGCGGTGGACGCGGCGGGAGCCGCGATGGCCGGTGACGGCCACTGCGGCCATAGAGGGGTGGTGGCGGGGGGTGGCTGCAGCTGCAGCAGCCCAACCAGCGCCGCGGAGGCCCCTGGGTGCGGCGGCTGCCATGGCAGGAGAAGGGGCCCGGTGGCGGCGGCGGTTGGCGCAGCCGGCGGTGGCCCGTAGGGACCGACCAGGTATAGGCGGATGCCCTGGACCGCGGTGGCGAGATCGCGGAGTGCTCTGGTGACCTCCTCTGAAGTGAAGACAGCGGGGACTGGCGCACCGGTGATGGAGGCGCGCTGGCCGTCGTGGACAACGGGGCGGTGGTGCCGTGGTGGTGGTGGGCAGCGGGAGGGTTGGGGTGGGCGGCGGCGAAGACATGATCGCAACCGAGCTAGCTGATACCAAAGTGGTAGGAACTAGGGTTCTATCGGGTCTAGGCCAAAGGTTGTACGGGATGAAGGGAGTTGGGCGTGGGCGAACACGCGGCGGCCGGCGGCTAGGCGTCGTCCTGCGCGTGAGAGGAGGCGGCGGCGACGGCAGGAGGCAGCTAGGGTTTAGTGTTTCCGGCTCCTCAGGGAGCCGGACAATAGAATTGTCTTACTGCTTGATTTCCAAAAGAGTCTTAACAGCTGTTTATATAATCACGATGCTAATAAAAAGAAGATAACTTTTGGGCTAAGCCTCTAACTAAACACGCCCAATGGGCCTCCTCCGGGTATAAGTTGCCCCGGTCACAAAACGGTGCCTGTCGCGGCGGGCGGCACACGCCTCCGACTCCGACGTGCGCGTTCGGGCCGGCGGGGCGGGACAAGCGCCACCACTGCCCATGAGGGGGAGCAGGAGCTGGCAGGGCAAGGGGACGGCGTAGGGGAGGCGCGGATTGCGCTGGCCGCCTGTCGGAGCTACCCATGGGCCGGGAGGGGCCAGTGCTGGCGTCTGAGATGCGACGATGGGGAAACTGCGGCTGCGGTGAGGCTGCAGATCTAGAGATGCCCCCGGTCTCCACCTTGGACCGCTCCAAGGCGATGCGGAGGGCAAGCTCATACTTTGGATCCACCTCGTCGTCGGAGCAGCTGCCGGAGCTCGACATTGCACCGGATTCGATCGAAATCGGTGAGGGGAGAGGACGGAGCGAGAGAGGAGAGTGAGTGAGCTAGGGTTTCGGAGCGATGAGCCGGATGGGATTTTTTGTGGGACATCCGTGGGGTCGGTGGTGGGCCGGGCTTGTCAGGCGGATGTGCCCGGCCCACCCCGTATCCGCCCCATATTTGGTTGGATATGAGGTATGGCAATCAATCCGGACGTATGAGGCCCGTTTGAGGTGTCCGTCTGGATCGAAAAAATTTGACCGGACACTGACCGGGCAGCCCGCCCGGATGTTTGAGGAGGGTTTGAGGCGGCCGGCTATAGATACTCTAAGGGCAAATCATGGACCTTAAAGAGGAAGTCTGAGCAATCTCTAGGCATTGCCCTCAACAAGGGAACGATGCGAATGTTGCCTTTACTAGGTACAACCAACGAAGATTATACTTGAGGTATTCACCATGGAAATTAGAGAAACATGAGCAAGATAGAACCAAGAGAGCAAATGCAAGTCAAGGGCTCAAGAGTAATACCTCCAAAGATGGAAAAACCCCACATGTTGACGCTTGAGCTGACCCAACCATGAATAGGCGACTTCAAGTTTTAACTTTCTTAGTTATAAAATTTAGGGATTACGGAATTATAAGTTCTCAAATGTGCAACTAGATGGCACACACTGCTGGCTTTTTTTACTGAGTTTCTTCCCCATAGTGTTGCACGTACATTGGTTGTTATATACTATTGATCCAATACAATTGAATCGTTATTGTGGTTCTGTAGAAATGCACTAAGTGTTATGCTAGTGTTTCTTTTAATTGTTAACTAGCTTGCTTGTTTGGCTGTCATGCCAGTGTGCGACAACGATGGGAGCACCATTTCGACATACGATTATTTTTTGTTCAAAATGAGGGGTATATGTTGGTACGAAAACCGGCAGATCCCGGGTAAGGGTCTGGAGCTGTGGATCTTAAAACAATGGTAACAGGAGACAAATGAGACGATATTTACCCAGGTTCGGGCGCGCTCGACGAAGTAAAACCCTACGCCTTGCTTTGATTATATTGATTCGATGGAGTACAGAGTGCAAGATGATCTACCTCGAGATCATATGATTGTGTTCTAAACCCTAAACTTGTGTTTGTATCCCTCAAAGGACTAAACCCCTCAGCTTATACACACACCGGCAGGGGTGGAGCCAAGATGAAAAACAAGAGGGGGAGAAAATGTATATGGTTTTTTCTTCCAGAAATTTGGATACGAAGTAATGGCTCGATCGTTTAAAAAGCCAACCACACAAGCATACATACAGTGTGTAAGAAGCAAAATTATGTATTTCCTTATAAGATAATGTAATCACACACTTAATTATTACAAGTTCATTGCCAAAATAAAAAATAAACAAACCACTTAAGGCACAATAACTTGACAAATATGAGTATGGATAAATGGAAATACTACTCTCATGTGCTCAAACTTATTCATACGAAATTAGGACAGCTAGATTCAATCAATCTAATTACCAATTTAAAAGTGAAATTCATGCACATGGATATTTGATACAATATGCTACCTTTATAAAACAGATATCAGAACAGCATAATTATGTGGAAATTATAAAAGGAGAGAACTAAACGTCTAAACCTAGGGCTTATACCTTGATTGAATGATAGATCAGTACAGTTTCTTCCATGGGGATGGCAAGTCGGCCGGCCGGCCGGGGAGATCGCTGGAGGGGCGTCTTGTATGTGCAGCGTAGAGCAGCAGGCGGCAGCGCGACGGCTTCAGCTCGTGACGGCAGTCACGCGAGTAGCAGATCAGGCAACAAACGCATCTGGTGCACAGGCTGCTGTCTGCTTATGGGCTAGACTGGTTACCTGAAGAGCTTCAAACCTGGATGATCTGCGTCCACTGGCGAGGACAGCGGAGGTAGTGGCAGCTCATGGAGCTGCCGTCTGATACAGATCAGTCAACAGCTGCTACTTGTGAGGATGGTGTGGGCCTTCAGAGTGTCCCCATCTCGGGATTTGGTGGTGCCAACAGTCCTTCTTCCCTGTCAAAGTCTTCGTCGGATGGTGGCGAGAAGATCTTGTCTCGTCTTGTCAGCTTGCTCGTACGGGCGTGGACATCCCCCGTCACAAGGACCGTGCGCATATGCAACTACTGGGATCGAGGAAAGTGGAGGAGAGGACACAAGACTACTGCGATTGCATGGTACTTCTGTAGTACCTAATCTCGAGCTCCGTGGTGAAAACCATAGGTTTGACCTAGTTGGTCATATCTGGCAATGGCGGCGTTCTTTTGCGTCGTTACCCTGATGAGGGCATTGCTCGGAATTGGCTCGGACAACATCTTCAGGGTGAAAACCCATGATCTAACCTTGGTGGTTGGATTCGGCGATGGCGGCGCTTGAACGTCGTTCCCTTTCTGGAGGCGTCGCTTTTGAAGAGCATTTCTCGTGGTCTTTGTGTTGTGAAGAGATGGTTGACGCCGATGCTCACTGTTGTATATCGTTTATCGTTGCTTTCAATTCTTTGGGTTTTCTTTTCTCCAGCTAGGCATAGCTTTGGTCTTTTATGACTTTGCTCTTTGCCGAAGTGATCGTGTGGGTGCGTGTGTTGTGTTGGCTGTGTGCATCCTAGTTGTGCAGAGGCCGGGTGTGTACTCATTATGATTGTATCCCTCGATGCTACACTATGAGTCAATAAAAAAGCACCCTTTATTGAAAAAGGCAACGAACGCATCTCAAACTCGACCTAAAATCACGTTTCTAGCGAGAACCACCAGATGGGCTAATAACCTATCTGTTTCTAACACACGGGCTTTAAGCATACAACAGAAAAAAAAACGGGAGTGGGAGCAAATGCCTTCGGCCAAGTGGGGGCAATGCTGCATATCCTGGCCCTAGTATAGGTGGACTGAAAAAATGAGTGGGGGTATTCACCCTCACAGCCTTGCAGGTAGATTCGCCCCTGCACACCGGGGGTACCTAGCTTACACATATGCTCGATTATCAATTAGGAATAAACCCGCGGGCTACTAGCACCTTCCCATGAAGTACATGTCAAGTCCTTGGAGGTTTCCATCCAGCTCACGTCGAGGGCCACAACTTCAATAGTCCTTCCTTCAGTGATTAGCGGGCCCTTAGCTCGTCCCATAGGCATCGGGCCGTACAGACTGACACCACTTAATCCATGACACCTCAGTAGCCCCTGAACTGGTCTCCAAAGCCAAGGACTGTAGTTCCCTCCCCGAAATGGCTTCTTCTATTGATGTCTTCGGCTTGGCAGGTGAGTTCCCTTCTTGTCATATCATGTTCGGATCCAAAGTCCTCCATTCCTTAATAAATACCATGCCCTCTTTTACAGTTAAACTCGTCAACCATATGAGCAAAAATTTAACCTCGGCAAGAAAAAACGATGGGTTACAGAAACTTGGTTAATGCACTTCGCTGGGACCGAATGTCATCTCGGTAGAACCGAGTTTCTAGTGTTTGGCTTATGGCTCTGTCTGGTGTATCTCGTTGGGTCAGGATGGATAGATTTCGGTGTGACTGAGATGGAACTTAGGGTTTTGGAAAGATTGGATATTGAGAAAGTGGTTGAGGGTTTTGAAGCAATATTTTCAAGCACTTGAGCAAATGACTCATGATCAAAACATCATCCCCTTTTAATAGTATTGGTTTTTCTATGAACTCAGTGTGATCATTGAGCACTTAACAAAAAATGCAGAGTCTTGAAGGCTATGCTGACTCATGGCCAATGCTTGAACTTAACAACTGAAGGGGTCCACATCTCCATCCATGTACAAGCCTGTGTTGAACTCTTCCTGAAATATACTCGATGGAAGTGTTAGTTCGACAACATGTATGTTGACATAAATTACCAAAACCACCATGGGAGCAAATATGCTTTCACAAAGTAGTACGGAAATTTACTAAAGGCGAGGCAGGTGAACTGCTTAGGATGACGAGATAGTTTGCACACATCACTATAGACTTATATTTGTAGGTTTAGACGTATGTTCAATATATTGGCTATGAAGTGTGTTCAATTTACATGTTGGCTTTAAACCCCTAATTTACATATTGCGTGTGTATGTTTTCTCATTTGTCACTTCCATCGCTGGTAACAAAACAAAAAGAAAGGACAACCATGAAAATGAATGGAGTTGTATCACTGATCAACCCCCTGGTCCGTTTGTGAAGTCGAAGTCATCACTGAATCAGAAGCATTGACGGGCCTGAAGCACGTCAATGATGATATGATTTTGCCGGCCAGTGCTATTTGCCTCTATAGTAGTGTATGTGATGTATTAAAGACTATATTTTCAAATACTCATGACATATGATTTTCTTGGTATTTCATCATGTATTGACGTATTGTGTGTGCTAGCAATTGATCCAGGGAGTTGCACATTAAGCACAGTGATTCGGTTCCTTATCAGGAACGGGTTGAGATACATGATTTACAAAAGAATTTAGAAGAAGTATTGAAACGTCAAGGAGATATGTGAAGCAAACAAATTTGACGGACTCCTTTCTATAAAATAAGATAGGAATGAAGAAGAAATTCTTTAGTTCTATTGTTTGCCAATGATGCAGTCTTTACCTTATCGGGATGACGAATGACAACATATATGCACCCAGAAATGTTGAATTTGCTCAAGTATTGAATATCACAGAAAACAAAAAGAAGTTTGACAACATTTATCATTTAGATTATGAGAAGACAGATACTCAGTGCTTGTACATGCTCACAATTGTAGAAGATGAGTATGGTAAGAATGAGAAGGTGCTTCTAGGTCGTTATATACTTAAAATATATTTTGAGGTACAGACTTGACCCAAAAGATGGACATACAACCAACATGAGATGACACTCGAAGAAGATCATGGTGTATCTCCACAAAGTCAAACCATTCAGCTTGATGGAATTCTTGTTTGTAATTATCAAAGGGAGCTCTTATAATCAAGTCAGGAGTTGTCCATGTGCACCATATGTTCAAAGGCTTATCAACCATGTTGTAAAAGATTAGAAATATAACATTGATATAGTTCATATTGAGTATAATCCTAGAGCTTAAGCTTCTACAATGGTGTACCTGGACGGCTGGACCTCTCTTTGCAAAAGGAAACCCCGATCGAAAGATAGAGAATCCACTGTGGCCACGACGAAAGATAACTCCGGATACTCTAGACTTGGAGACTTCGGGAATCTCCTTGTATAATCATGTGGCCAGAGAAAGTTCTTTGGAGCAAAGTCGAGAGCATATACCGGAAACTTCGGTGCCATAAGCAAATCCGGAGACTCCAACCTCCCCTTAGAGAGCAGCCTCAGAATATAACAAAAAAATGGCAATATGGGTTTAGACTTTGGCTTTGGGGTGACAAGAGAATATGAATGCACATTGATCATCTCTCTTCCTCTTTCGATGTCCCCTCTTAACGATGCAACTTGTCTAAGACTCGAATTGATTTCATAGTACAACAAAAACAAATAGACGCGAGTAGCCACCTATTTTCTTCCTTTTCTTTCTTTAAGGGGAGGGGGCACCTATGCTCGTTAACCGGATCGGAAGGCGTGATACAAAAATATGTTTTTGCATATGGCAAACATATCTGTCCCTTAATTTCTTATCATCGATTACAATAATCCACTCAAGGACCTTGGACCGAGGACACCACCCACACCCCTAACGAGCCACCCGTGTTCGCCTGTTCATCACCATCTTGGTCATTGACGAACCCAAAACTAGATCCATCCCAAATCCATTTGTCTTCGGGTGCTCAACAACACACGTCGCTTGCTCAAAGACCCGATAGTTGAAGTCAACACTCCTAAATCCCCAAACACACCTCAGTCCTACATCCTTGTGAAAGCGAGCACGAAGAAACCCACACCATCATGTGTCAAGCCTCCATTGTAGCCCCACCCAACAGACACCGCAAATTGACCCATGCACACCTACTGACCAAAGCACAGGTGCACCGCTCACTATCACTACGAGCAACCTTGCAACCATCGTTCGAGTGGGGGCTTCGTCCGGTAACATCCTCGAACAAATGTGAAAGGAAGGAAGAAGAGGAGAGCATTGGAGTGGGCATGTAGGCTAGGGTTTGTCGCCACCCGAGTCACCTTACCAAAGCGGCGCGCGCGTGTGCATGAGAGAGGGGGGGGAGTTCTTAGTGTTGAATATTTGATCTTAAACCATAGTCCCCCGTCCTATAATATAAAAGTGTTTTTGACGCTACACCGTCAAAACGCTCTTATATTATGCTTTGTGTGTGTGTGTGTGTGGGGGGGGGGGGGGGGGTTTGGGGTGTTCAGGTTTTTTTTTTTTGAGGGGGGAAAGGGGTGTTCAGTTGTATTGTTGGAAAACGTTTATTTGCATCAAATCAGAGAGATGTTTTAGAACAACTTGTGTTAGTGATGCAAACACTAATAGTGGCGGAAGTGGAGGAAGAGGAGGGGGAATGAACGACGTAGCTGGCAGCTTGTAGAGTATTTCTAGTGCTGAATATTTAAGCGTGTACTTGAAAAAAAGTAGGTTCGCTTCAGTTTGTAGAAAACATTAGTTGTGCTGTCAGAAAAGGCCCCTTTGCTTCAATCTGGAGGGAAATGTTTAGAGCAAGTTGCGCCGTGTGATTCCGTAGTGTCATAAGTGCTACCCCTGGACAGTCTGGAAGGGAGACGCCACTTGGTTCCTAACTAATTATTCATCCCTTTTGGCTGAAAGGACAGCATTGTTGGATAGAAATTGGTACCATTCCGGATATTCCGACAAAAGCATAGCGATCCCAACCTTAGCCACACTGCGCCTCAGATCGATCGATGCCACAACATGGCCTGCCGGTGTAACTGCGGACGGAGACGGCGGTGGTAAATCGACCGGGCCTGGATTTCGCGTGATGCGTCTGTATGGGACACGGAGACGAGCACGTAGCCGTGCTGACTCGGTGCCGCGCAGGACGCGACGCGGACGCGGCGACTTCTCGTCTGGCCGTGGCAGAAGCGAAGATGGATATGGCTGCGACGGCGACCGGAAACTTGGGCTGGGAGGGAAACTGGATGTGGGATCCTGGTGAAAAGTTGAGACCAGTCCGGCATGATATGCTGCGCGTGCACTTGCGCCCCCGTAATGCCCGAGATTTTTTCGCTGGAAAGGTCCATGTTTTACACGCTGGATCGTCCTTCTTCCGCATCGCCCGTGGGGTCGCTCTCCATCTCCGACCTCTGATATTTTTAAGCGGAAATCTTAGTCGGCGAACGTCAGCCAGGGGTTGTTCCAGCGAACGCCCTATCTCCCGTTGGATTCGTTTTGTCCCAGGATCCGAGCCATGTCGGATTTTCAAATCAGTTATTTTTAAAGTTTGAAAGTTGCAATGACATATTTGGGAATAGCTAGTGGCATTTGTTCAGGTAACCATCTTAAAAGACCCCAATTCCACTTGATTAATTACTTAATTTGGTTCGGAAGTGGAAGACTTGGTTAATTACTTAATTTAACTCAAAATTTATTTATAATCGAAAAAAGCTTCCGCTCCGCTTTATAGATAAAGTAACAACGGAACATTACAACCAACACACAACATGACACCACATTGCACACACACAAAGGAAATGACAAAACCCACAAAACCCCAAGCAAAACAACAAATCAAAGTTTAGAGCAACTCTTGGAATCCTCGAAGCCATCATCCGCAATCAGGTAACCGGAGTAGAGAACAGAGCCAAAATGAGAGGGAGACTAGCCGTCTGAGGAGGCCATGCCATAACCAACAGCCGGAAGTCAAACACCACCGCACCAACCAGCTCCATCACCAAAAGGAGCCCCTTCGACCTTCGCACCGGATCGAAGGGCACTGCACTGTCGGACGATGAAGACACTCACCCCAGAGCCTGGTCAAAAACGGATGACGAGATCCTGAGGTGAGGCCTCCAAACACAACTCCTTGTAGAACTAGCACACTATGAGAGCATCATCGTCGCGACCACGGACCCATCAACGTAAAGAGAAGAAGCTATAGTCCACAACCACACCCCGATCACCAGCAAGTAGGGACCTTGCTCACAAGACGAAGCCTCCAAAGAGGGAATGACACTGTAGAGCCGCCATCGACTGGTCCAACAAGTTGAACCACATGTTTTCATCCGGAGCCTCAGGGCCCAATAGCATCACCGAGTTGGACGGTTAGGGAAGAAGACAAACGCCCAAAAATGTGCAAGGAGTAGCCTTGACGCCACCTCACACACGCGGGTGCCAACCAAATGGGTTGTCTCGCCACCTACATAGCCAAGACAGGCCAAGAGCACCTACACGGTAGCACCCGCCGCAAGGGCTTCCACCATACTCGGCACCCCAGAACCGAAGAAGCCACCTAACATGTCAGAAAACAGGGCGCTGATGCGTAGCAAGCCATCCCCACTGTCCACCGCCACCAACGCCTCGGATTCCCGTTGCATTGCACCCACCTGATGGCGGATCGGCGGACCGCAGACTGGCCCTGTCAGCAAGGAACGACGTTGTAGAAGCCACACAATGGTCACCGGCCATGGCCACGCTCATCGTTGAAGGAGAACGAAAACAAGCCCTTGTATGGGCGGGCCTTCCCACCCAAGGCACCGTCAGCGGCTGGGAGGGGATCCCGCGCCTCTATGTGAAAACCAACGAGGGAGCTTACCTCCATGTCCGGACAGATTCCTCTCACGCCATCCTGCATTGTAGCCCAAGGAGGAGTTGTGCGTCCATTCCATGGCCGGCTAGACCGCCATAGCTGTTGCGAGCTATGAAAAAACAAATTAGCTTGAATTTGTTTTTTTACATAGCTCACATCCCCTAATGTGTTTGAACTTTAAATTTCATGGCAATAGAATACCACCCTCTTAACATCTCGTGTGTTTGTTTTGAGATTTTTCAGAACTTCAAAACTTTGTTTTCGCCTGGTTTTCATCGATTTCTCCGAATGTTGGTTTCCATATGGCATTCTCCCAAGGCAGATACCCGGACGATTTCTACACTCAGCCTGCACTGCACACATTTCTATTGGATGACATGCATGCATCCGTAGCTGAAAGCCTGTTGCTCTGTTCCTGAGTACCACTAGTAGCTTCTTCTAGGTTCCGAAACCAACCAAAATGTTCGTTCCCAAGGAAAGTTGGCTACCGGTCCGGTAGGTACCAGTCCTGAGCATAGATTATCCATATCTGCATATACTAAGATCCCTGGGCCTAGCTCCTTTCCGCCCCACATATATCTTTTCCTGTAACCCGGCGCCAAGATTGTGCGCACATGGGCTGCCCTTCGTCTTCCAAAGTGGCCTCCCCGCGGCCGACGTAGACAAATAAATCACCATCGATCGACATCGAAGCAAAGCAAGGCCTCCATCCCCGGCGGTTGGCCGCCCGATCGACCGCGTACGTGACTCCACCCCTCCCCTCCCCTACCCTGGCGCGCGCACGATCGGGGCGGATGACACAGCCCCACGTTAAAGCCCGCCCGCCCCTTTTGGCGAACGTGAACCTCTGCTTTTCCGGCGCCGATGAGCCGGTGCTGACTCGACGCGAATCCCCTGCGAGACTTTCGCTCCAGATTTCATCACCCCCCCCGCACCCTATAAAACGGGCCTCTGCCGCTCAGTCTACCCCTCCCCCTCTCTCCCTCTCCTCCCTCTCTCACACGCACGCACAGAGAGAATTGACCATGAGGAAGTCGAGCTGCGGCCATGTGATCGGAGTGCCTGTGACCTCCAAGGCGTACGCCTTAGAGGAGGCGACCACCAGGGGCGCCGGGGCGGCTAAGAAGGAGGGCGATCGCCTCGCCGTCTCGTTGACCCACCCGAGCCCCTACGCGTCCTTCGGCTACAAACACAGTAGCAAGGGTCAGGTGATCCATTGGGTGAACAAGCTGGGCAGACGGGCTCAGGGCTTCAGGGACCACGGTGAGTCGGCGTTCGGAAATCCGAAACTCGATTACGTACATTCCAAATGGAAATCGGGCAGTGTGCTGACGAGTATGTGGCGTTCCTGTTCGTGCGTGCAGTGACCTTGGGGCCGAAGCTGTCGGAGACGGTGAAGGGGAAGCTCAGCCTGGGCGCGAGGATCCTGCAGGCCGGCGGCGTGGAGCGGGTGTTCCGGCAGGCCTTCTCGGCCGAGAAGGGCGAGCGGCTGGTGAAGGCGCTGCAGTGCTACCTCTACACCACCAGCGGGCCCATCGCCGGGATGCTCTTCGTCTCCACCAGGAAGATCGCCTTCCGCAGCGACCGCTCCCTCACCGTCACCTCGCTCGCCGGCGACGTCGCTCGGGTGCCGTACAAGGTGGTGGTGCCGCTGGGGAGGATCAAGAGGGTGCAGCCGAGCGAGAACGCCGACAACCCGGAGCAGAAGTACATACACATGGCCACCGTGGACGGGTTCGAGTTCTGGTTCATGGGCTTCGTCAGCTACCAGAGGTGCTGCAAGTACATGCAGCAGGTCATCTCGTCCCAGCTGTGATGGCAATAGCATAGCTAAAAGTGAAGAAGATCTGTGGGCTTCCTGCCGCAACGTCTTGTTGGAGCGCGTGCAGCCGAGAACCTCTGCTCCACCATTTTTTGATGAGAGCATGTTCCGATCCGATTGGAATTTACAGATGTGCCTATTGCAATTTCTGTTTGTAGGACCGAGGAACTTGGTCTGAATGAAAATTATTTATTTTCTTGGTAAAAATGACGAGAACTGATTGCTCTGCATATGCCTTAAATTTTTGGAAATGATACAGTTGAATTATGTACTTGAACACATAAATACCATTATACAAAAGACATACTGTATGCCTTGGTAAAATGAGAAATACTATTATACCAAGTACACGTGAATTCTACATAGCGGGAAAATGAGATCCAACTTATGGTCGGATGGTTATGATGGTGATTGTACCCGCTCGGCTTATAAAAGATTAAATTTCAGGTTTAAACACCCTCTTGTCTCATTAAGGGCATCTCCAATGATGACTCTCAAACCCTCCGCATAAGTCCGAACCGTGGAAGCCAGCATTGATGCCCGCGATTTGACCGGACAGGTGGTGGCGCTGACGGACACGACCTCCCACTGCCGACATTGAAGTGGCGCCCGCCCACTGCTCGTCCGGCTAAACACGCCTCCTCACCGTATTCAAACAGGCACATACTGCCCGCCTTCCTCCATTAAAACCCACACGTATGTCGAGAAACCTACACCGTCCACATGTCCGTTCGCGAGCCGCCCGTTATTAAGCACAACGCCGGTAGGCTCCGCACCCCCCCCCCCCCCCCCCCCCGCCCGCCCCCGCTATTTAAACGATTCCACATGCCGGGCCAAAAGCACACCACACTCCGCTCCCATCTCCTCCTTGCATGCGCACCTTTTTTCTCCACAAGCTCCATGGCATCCGGCGAGCAGGAAGCCGAGTTCTCCGACATACAAGCTGCCTGGGTGGCCCATCGAGCCCGCCAGATGCGAGCCAGAAAACTCTCTGCTTCACCTCTGTCAACGGTCTAGGCGGCTACAGGCCAGCTCACGGAGGCAGAAGCTCCAAGTCAACACGTCGTTCAGCAACTCGCCGCTCCAAGCCAGCTCGTCAAGGAGTGGCATGTTGCTCCAGGCCGGCACGCAGTGGACCACGGCGGCACAGACATCATGACTGCCATGGATGACGTTGTGTCGCACCGCTCCTCCCGTGCCTGCGACCGCGCCATCTGCGGTAATCGCGCGCGACCGCTCCCTGCTGGTAGAGGTCGATGACGCGGCGTCCAGCACGCGCGCGTCCGCCGAGGTCATCGAGGAGAAGTAGAACACGGGAGGCCGCCACCGCTTGGATCCCATGAAGGCCACCGCCGAGGCGACGCCGGCATACATAGCTGGTGTTTTGCCCGGTCGCAGGCCATCGTCTTCTTCCCCTCCTGCTGAAGCACATCGCAGCGGTTCCACTTCGATGACCGGTGTTGCCAAACATGGGGAAGCGGAGCCGCCCTTTATGCTGAAGGATATACCTTCGGGGCTCACGGCAGTCTGACGAGCAGACTGTAGGACATGGGGAAGACAAAGGGATCCATTGTGGCCGGCCATAGACTAGTGTAGTGTATCCGTGTCGTGGGAATGGAGCTCCGCGTGGTTGGACGTGCACATAGATTTAGCTATTTTAGCAAAACCCTTCGCTCCATATCGTCAAGCAATGTGTTGGCCTCATGTTTGATGAGTTCTATCATCTTTCCGCGGTGACACTTGTGGTGGCATCATCCTTGCTTGGAAGTCCTCTAGGGTGATGTTATCCAATTCCCATATCACATGCTATGCGGTCACATCTCGGGTTAGCTTTGCTGGCAGACCTACTTGGTGGTTTACTAGGGTGTATGGACCCTAGCTATTTTTCTGACCCGAAAACCGTAGAACAGTCGTTCTATGGTAATTTTTCATTAATATAAAATTGTGCAAACAATGTGAAAAGTACACCCAAAGATCAACGTATGCTAGTTCTAGGAAACATCATAGAAAAATTAAAGGTATTGTTCAGTCCAGGACTCGATCTTAGTGCTTTTGCGGGCTTGGTTCTAATCTCAGCAATTGTAAGCCCTTCTTTTAGATGGAAAGTCCATCCATTCATGTGAGCAGGAGCTTTGAGGAAAATTTTGTCATTTCTAACAGACTAGATACTCTAGCGGACCAACATCTATATGTAAGTGCATCTAGTGCCCCCTTAGTGGTGTTGGAGTATTGAAGACAAATGGATTAAGGGCGCAATGTTTTTGTGGGTGTACACAGGAGTTATAGTACCTAAAGATTTGGTTGAACCGACGAAAGACAACCCCTAAAAATGTATTTTTTTTCAAGTGAAGAATTTGGTGCGTCCTTTGAAGAAATTGAAGTGAAGAATTGCAAGCTTGAAGACTTATGTTTTCGTAGTTTCTTTCTTCTTATTTTGAGTCATAGGAAACACCATACTGTTCAAGGGGGTCTAGGTGATACATAATCGTATTTTCAAAGTGATGCTCAAAACCTATACAAAACATATTGCTTCGAGTTGAAGAGTTTGGAAATCTCCTGCAGTGCAGTCGAGTTTGTCAAGATGGATAAAGCGTCTCAACTCCCAACAAGGGAGCCCGCATGAGTTTATATTGATCTGATCATGAGAGTTACAAGATGCATTTAGTAGGACTCCTAACCGAGAGAGAGAGAGAGAGATGTTACATGAGGGAGATAAAGACATAGTAACAGCATAACAATAAAGGATCCTATATCTACCAGGGCGTGTAACCCAAGCCATGCACCATAACAGCCGCCATAATATATCTCTAACACCCTCCCTTAATCTGAACTTCCCAAGTTAAGATTACGCTTGAATTCCTCAAATGCTCGTGTAGCCAAGGCTTTTGTAAAACCATCTGCAACTTGATCCTTTGAATGAACAAACCGAATCTGCAACTCCTTATTAGCAACTCTTTCCCTCACAAAATGATAGTCAATCTCTATGTGTTTGGTTCTTGCATGAAAGATAGGATTAGCAGATAGGTATGTAGCGCCAAGATTGTCACACCAAAGACATGGGGTTGGTGTGTGACATATGCCAAGTTCCTTAAGAATGGACTTCACCCATATAATCCCTGCTATTGCATTTGCCAATGCTTTGTATTCTGCCTCAGTACTTGACCTGGAAACTGTGGCATGTTTCTTTGCATACCATGAGATCAAATTAGGTCCAAAGAAGACTGCAAAGCCACCTATTGATCTTCTATCATCTATGCAACCTGCCCAGTCAGAGTCAGAAAACGCACTAACAAGTGTGGATGATGACTTGCTAAATATTAGGCCAATACTCAAAGTATTTTTCACATATCTCAGTATACGTTTGGCAGCAGTCTAATGAGCTATAGTTGGTGCATGCAAAAACTGACAAACCTTATTTACAGCAAAGGAAATATCAGTCCTGGTGAGAGTCAAATACTGAAATGCACCCACAAAACTTCTATACTTAGTACCATCCTCTTGACTCAAGAGTTCTCCTTCAGCAAGAGAGGGTTTCTCTGAACTGGACAATGGTGTTGGTGATGGTTTACAACCCAACAATCCAACTCTATTCAAAAGATTAGTTGCATATTTTTCTTGGGAAAGATGAAGACCACCTTCCATGTTTTTCTTGACTTCAATACCAAGGAAGTAATGCAGGTCACCTAGATCCTTGAGGGCAAATTCCGAATTCAAATTGCTTAATAATGCAGTTACTGCCTCATTTGATGAGCTTGTGACAATTATATCATCAACATATATAAGTAAAAATATGGATGTTTTTAACTTTTTGTAAATAAACAGTGATGTCTCAAATTTAGAAGGAACAAAACCAAGTGTTTGCAACTTTGAACTCAGACATGAGTACCATGCTCTAGGGGGTTGCTTCAACCCATAAAGAGATTTATCAAGCTTGCACACATGAAAAGTTTATTCTTATCTTCAAACCCAGGAGGTTTTCATGTACACTTCCTCTTCCAAAATACCATGAAGAAACGCATTCTGCACATCTAGCTATCTGAGACTCCAGCCTCTGGATACGGCAATAGACAAAACAAGACGAATACTGGCAGCTTTAACAATATGACTGAATGTATCCTCATAATCTATGCCATACCTCTGTTTGAATCCTTTAACAACAAGTCTAGCCTTATAACGATCTATTGTACCATCTGACTTTCTATTTATCCTGAACACCCATTTGCAGTAAATTAAATTTTTATGTCGATGTGAAGGAACTAGGTGCCACGTCTTATTTTTCTTAAGTGCTTGGAACTCTTCCTCCATAGCTTTTCTCCACTTGGGATCCACACTTGCTTCTTGAAAAGTACTAGGTTCTCCTGTTGAACACGCCAAGCCAAATTTAACTTTATAATTTACAGGTTGAATACCCCTGTTCGAAGTCTTGTACGTGGTCGTGTAGTATGTTGCTGCACGGTTGTAGATGATCGAGGAGCAGGCGCAGAAAATCCCATGGGCCGCTCCTGGACAGAGGATCCAGGCAATCCCGAGATTGCTGCTGTCACATCTTCTGTAGCCATATATGTGGATGAAGCCTCAGTGGATGGCGCGGAAAATCCAGTCGGGCTAGAGGGATCAGACTGGGATCTCACGCCTGCAGTGGGCTGGTGCACCGTCCTCCTGACGTAGACCCGTGGGTCCAGGCCAAACCGCATGGTCAGCTGGTCCCCTTGTGGCGACGGACACATGGATGACGGTCCCCCAGGCGTGGACGTGGCAGGTGGGGGTTGGCGAGTAGCCACTCTTGGCGTGGATTCGGTGCTGCGGTGCTCCGATACCGGGGCGGATCGCGCTTGAGCTGACACTGCCGATCCTGGGGCATATTCGGGAGTAGCCCTGTCATGTTGCAGGGGACGCATGAAATATGGGCCGCTTTGGTCATTTTCTTCACCATTCGAGCCTGCGTCATCACAAATCTCATTTTCACGGTTAGAAGAGTTAGTCAAGTGGTCAGTACAATTGTCTTCCCCTTGATGAAAACTGGACAAATGAGGTGGTACTAGAAGGATTTCTTGGCGGAGTAGGTGAAGGAAATATGCCCTAGAGGCAATAATAAAGTTGTTATTTATATTTCATTATATCATGATAAATGTTTATTATTCATGATAGAATTTTATTAATCGGAAACTTGATACATGTGTGAATACATAGACAAAACAAAGTGTCCCTAGTATGCCTCTACTTGACTAGCTCGTTAATCAAAGATGGTTAAGTTTCCTGACCATAGACATGTGTTGTCATTTGATGAACGGGATCACATCATTAGGAGAATGATGTGATGGACAAGACCCATTCCTTAGCTTAGCATAATGATCATTAAGTTTTATTGCTATTGCTTTCTTCATGACTTATACATATTCCTCTGACTATGAGATTATGCAACTCCCGAATACCGGAGGAACACCTTGTGTGCTATCAAACGTCACAACGTAACTGGGTGGTTATAAAGATGCTCTACAGGTGTCTCCGAAGGTGTTTGTTGGGTTGGCATAGATCGAGATTAGGATTTGTCACTCCAAGTATCGGAGAGGTATCTCTGCGCCCTCTCGGTAATGCACATCACTATAAGCCTTGCAAGGAATGTGACTAATGAGTTAGTTACAGGATGATGCATTACGGAACGGGTAAAGAGACTTGCCGGTAACGAGATTGAACTAGGTATGAAGATACCGATGATCGAATCTCGGGCAAGTAACATACCGATGACAAAGGGAATAACATATGTTGTCATTGCGGTTTCACCGATAAAGATCTTCGTAGAATATGTAGGAACCAGTATGAGCATCCAGTTCCGCTGTTGGTTATTGATCGGAGATGTGTCTCGGTCATGTCTACATAGTTCTCGAACCCGTAGGGTCCGCACGCTTAACGTTCGATGACGATTTGTATTATGAGTTATGTGTTTTGGTGACCGAAGATTGTTCGGAGTCCCGGATGAGATCACGGACATGACGAGGAGTCTCGAAATGGTCGAGAGGT